>NC_050196.1:20141572-20149072 GCF_008315115.2 Sander lucioperca | reverse complement strand
ATGTAAAAAAACATCACAATGCCAAAAAGCGTAAAAAAAAACCCAACAAAACCTTTTTCTAAAAACCGTCAAAAAAAAAGCGCCCAAAGCGCCAAAAAAGCGCCCAAAGAGCCACAAAAAAGCGCCACAAAAAACGCCCAAAGAGCTCACATAAGGCATCCAATGAGCGCCCAAAGAGCCACAAAAAAGCGACCAAAGAGCCACAAAAAAAGCCACAAAGCGCCACATAAGGCGTCAAATGAGCCCCCAAAAGCGCCCAAAAAAAACGCCCAAAGAGCGCTACATAAGGCATCCAAAGAACGCCAAAAAAGCGCCCAAAGAGCCACAAAAAAGCGCCCAAAAAATGCCCAAAGAGCGCCACATAAGGCATCCAATGAGCGCCCAAAAGCGCCAAAAAAGCACCCAAAGAGCCACAAAAAGCGCTCAAAGAGCGCCACATAAGGCGTCAAATGAGCCCCCAAAAGCGCCCAAAAAACGCCAAAGAGCGCTACATAAGGCATCCAAAGAACGCCAAAAAAGCGCCCAAAGAGCCACAAAAAAGCGCCCAAAAAAACGCCCAAGAGCGCCACATAAGGCATCCAATGAGCGCCCAAAAGCGCCAAAAAGCACCAAAAAAGCGCCCAAAAAAACGCCCAAAGAGCGCCACATAAGGCATCCAAAGAACGCCCAAAAGCGCCAAGAAAGCACCCAAAGAGCCACAAAAACGCACCCAAAGAGCCACAAAAAAGCACCCAAAGAGCGCCACATAAGGCGTCCAACGAGCGCCCAAAAGCACCAAAAAAGCGCCAAAAAAACGCCCAAGAGCGCCACTTAAGGCGTCCAAAGAACGCCAAAAAAGGGAAGTTGCTTGTTGGTGGACAGGAAGACAGCACAAGGTGTTAAATGTTTCTTGTCCTGTCGTTAGGATTAAATAAATGTCGGGTAATGTGGGTAACTTTCACACTACGCCAAAGTGTAAAGCGTGATTTATGCTTCTGCGTAAAATCTACTCCGTGGCTACGTACGTAGGTACGTGGAGACACCGACTCTACGCCGTAGCCTGATGTCACCGCTCCAGAAACGTAACTACACGCTAGCTGAAACTGGAAAGGTTCAAGATTTAACTTCTGTTTATCATCCGGTATACACGAGGACGTACTGGATCTTCAAACACTTAAAACAATACATGAATGTCAGCATTATGCAAAACTGAGAATATGGAGAAAAGAAAGACGGTATATTAGTTTGGGTTCTCTTTGGAAAGGTGCAGATTTTAGATTTCACGCTCAACAATTAGAACGACCAACGTTAGTGAAAGAAAGGAACAATTCCACCTTAAGAGAACGAGATGGAGAGCAGAAAGCTCCCTCTCTCTCTTCGTCTTCTGCTCTCGAAATGATTGCAGCGTGAGTGTGTGTGTGTGTGTGTGAGTGAGTGAGTGTGTATGTGTGTGTGTGCGTGTGTGTGTGTGTGTGTGTGTGTGTGTGTGTGTGTGGGTGTGTGTGTCGTGATGGATGGACGGCTTAATTTGCAAACTGAGCTCGTTAGCTTCACCGCTACACCTCAACGAGAGAGAGAGAGGTGACAAAAGCTGTCACACCGCACATGAAATATTCAGGACTGCGTGCATGCGTGTGTGTGTGTGTGTGTGTGTGTGTGTGAAGGAGTGTGTGTGTGGTGTGTGTGTGTGTGTGTGTGTGTGTGTGTGTGAATATGAGCGTGTGTGTTTTCTGCATCCAAATGATTTCCAAACGTTGACTGAATTTCAATAAAGGACATTCTGTGCAGACTCTGAGCTGCGACCTCTTTTACCGTCACAGCGTCTGTTTGCCCTGAAGGTGGCGCTACAGAGAAGGTCCTTAAAATCTAAAGGGGTTCATCCTCTGGGGAGCAGGGAACGTGATGGCGACATTAAACAAAAAAGGGTTGTACTTAGTGTCTTCATTAACTCACAGGTGGTGCCAAAAAAAGCGCCAAAAAAGCGGCCAAAAAAGCATCCATAGAGCGCCAAAAAAAAGCGCCACGTTGTAAACATTTGGGGCGTTTTAAAGCAGCCAGGACTACGGATTATTTATGGAAGAATGGATGAGTAGTTTGGTCTCTAAAATGAGGATCAGAGTTTCCAAAAAAGTGGTCAAAAAGCACCGAAAGAGCACCAAAAAAGCATCCAAAGAGCGCCAAAAAGAAGCGTCCAAAGAGCGCCAAAAAAGCATCCAAAGAGCGCCCAAAAAAAGCGTCCAAAGAGAGCCCAAAAAGGCGGCCAAAAAGCGTCCAAGAGAGCCCAAAAAAGCGGCCAAAAGAAGCGTCCAAAGAGCGCCAAAAAAACACCCAAAAAGCGTCCAAAAAAGCGTCCAAAAAAGCGTCCAAAGAGAGCCCAAAAAGCGGCCAAAAAGCGGCCAAAAAAGCGTCCAAAGAGCACCAAAAAAACACCCAAAGAGCACCAAAAAAGCACCCAAAGAGCACAAAAAAAGCGCCCAAAGACCGCCCAAAAAAGCGGCCAAAAAAAGCATCCAAAGAGCACCAAAAAAGCATCCAAAGAGCACCAAAAAAGCACCAAAAGAGCACCAAAAAAGCATCCAAAGAGCACCAAAAAAGCGGCCAAAAAGCACCAAAAAAAAGTGCCACGTTGTAAACATTAGGGCATACAGCCGCCAGGACTACTGCTTATGTTCTGGATGAATGGGATGAATGGATGAATGGATGGACGAGTAGTTTGGTCTCAGAGTTTATCATTGTGTCGTTACCTGTATCCCAGGCGGGCGGCACGCTGCAGCAGCGTCTCGCCGGCGTTCTTGTTCACGATGAGTCGGCGGACTTCAGGAGGGGGAGGCAGCTCGGGCCGGGAGACCTGAGTGTGTGTGTGTGTGTGTGTGTGGTGTGTGTGTGTGTGTGTGTGTGTGTGTGTGAGAAAGAGAGACAAAGTGATTAGCATGAGCTCGAGGATTGTTTTTTTTACCCACACATGAAAACACAGGCGCTCGCTGCGTTTCCACATTATCACTGTCAGATGTTTTCTCTTAAACGCACACACACACACACACCACACACACACACACACACACACGCATGCACACACACACACACGCATGCACGCACACACAACACACACACACACACACACACACACAACACACACCCACAGCCCTAGTTTTCCAGGCTCGGTCGAAAATAGCGCTGTCACCACCTCTGCTCTCACGACTCCGTCTGTGTGTCTGTGTGTGTGTGTGTGTGTGTGTGTGTGTGTGTTGTGTGTGTGTGTGTGTGTGTGTGTGTGTTTGTGTGTGTGTGTGGTGTGTGGTGTGTGTGTGTGTGTGTGTGTGTGTAAGCCCGAGGCCAATGACAGAGAGGAAGAGGAGATGACGAGAGGATTGGACTTAAAGTAAAAAACAGAAACGAGTGTGAAAAACAAATGACGATTCTCTCCTCTCTCTCTCTCTCTCTCTCTCTCTCTCTCTCTCCCTCTCTCCCTCTCTCTCTCTCTCTCTCCCTCTCTCTCTCCCTCTCTCTCGTGTCTGCACGCCTTGCCGCTCCCTTTCATTTCCTCTCTGTGTTGTTTCTTCGAGCAGACTTTGACTCAACCGTAGAAGAAACAGCATCAAATCACGGTACAAAAAACACGTATGAAAAACGATATAAAAACACATAACTGAGGGTATAAAAAACAAGAATAAAAACACACATATCACGGTATATAGGAGACGCAGGAAAACACGTTAAACGTAGAAATCACGGTATAAAAACACAGTTAAAGATGTGTGAGGTTAGCTCTGTTGGTCCGACCAGAAGAAGATTCATGTTTCCTCGAGCGTGTCGATGCATCTGGTTCCTCATCCTTCTTCATTTACTATATAAAAACTATATTTCATAGGCTATATATATATATATATATATATATATATATATATATATATATATATATATATATCATCATCATAAGTATAAACACATCTTGTATCGCTGTGCGTCGCCCTATGATGTCGCCTCTTTGTTGCCTTTTTCGTCGCCTTTTTGTCGCCTTTTTGTCGCCATTTTGCAGCCTTTTTCGCTGCCTTTTTCGCTGCCTATTTTACGCCTTTTTGTCGCCTGTTGTCGCCTTTGTCGCTGCTCTTTGTTGCCTTTTTCGTGCCTTTTTGACGCCTTTATGTCGCCTTTTTGACGCTTTTTTGTCGCCTTTATGTCGCCTTTTTGACGCCTTTATGTCGCCTTTTTGACGCCTTTTTGTCGTCGCCTTATGTCGCCTTTGTCGACTTATGTCGCCATTTTGACGCCTTTTTCGCTGCCATTTGACGCCTTTATGTCGCCTTTATGTCACCTTATGTCGCCTTTTTGTTGCCTTTATGTCACCTTTATGTCGCCTTTTTGTCGCCTTTATGTTGCCTTTATGTCGCCTTTTGATGCCTTTATGTCGCCTTTTGTCGCCTTTATGTCGCCTTTTGATGCCTTTATGTCGCCTTTTTGTCGCCTTTATGTCGCCTTTATGTCGCCTTTTGATGCCTTATGTCGCCTTTTTGTTGCCTTTATGTCGCCTTTATGTCGCCTTTGTGTCGCCTTTTTGTTGCCTTTATGTCGCCTTTTTGATGCCTTTATGTCGCCTTTTTGTTGCCTTTATGTCGCCTTTATGTCGCCTTTTTGTCGCCTTTTTGTCGCCTTTATGTCGCCTTTTTGTCGCCTTTTTGATGCCTTTATGTCGCCTTATGTCGACTTTATGTCGCCATTTTGACGCCTTTTTCACTGCCATTTTGACGCCTTTATGACGCCTTTATGTCGCCTTGTGTCGCCTTTATGTCGCCTTTTTGTCGCCTTTATGTCGCCTTTTTGACGCCTTTTGTCGCCATTTTGACGCCTTTTTCGTTGCCTTTATGTCGCCTTTTTCACTAAGCGTAAATGTCGTGATTTTACACACGTGTTAACGTTGTGAAATGGTTGCAGTTTGGTTAGGTATAAAAACTACTTGAAGTTTAGCTGAAGGTCTAAAATCCAACGTTACTTCACTCCCGATTACACACGTGATGCTGAACGTGAACGTGACGTTCACATTTCTTGAATTTGCTCCAAACCTGCGTCCACAGATTCCCTTTTAGATTTCAGTCATTGTAATACATAAATACGTTTATACTCTCCCGTTAAAGATGCAGATTTATCGGTATATTTATTTAAATTTTGAGTATTTCTGTTGAAATCTAAAGCTCAAATGGATCGGTGTGGTTTTTTTCTGACTGGGGATAATCAGCGGCCAGCAGAGACGGATGAAAAGCTGCCGACGCCACGGCAACAGCCTCCGCCGCTTAGCAGCCAGACAGCGTGTGCGTGTGAACATGTTTGTGTGTAATCTGTGTGTGTGTGTGTGTGTGTACGCAGGCGTCTGTCAAACGGAGCCGCTCGCTGCCACGCATCAGCAAACAGGAAGCGAGCTTTGCCCTGGAGGTGTGTGTGTGTGCTTGTATTTCTGAGTGTGTGTGTGTGTGTGTGTGTGTGTGTGTGTGTGTGTTTTCTAGCTCAGCAAACAAGGAAGAAAGGAGGGCGAAAATGAGAGACAGACAGTTTGTGTGTGTGCTTTGGCGTGTGTTTGTACAAGTGTTTTTTGTGCGTGTGTGTGTGTGTGTGTGTGTGTGCACGCTTTAGTGTGTGTGTGTGTGTGTGTGTGTGTGTGTGTGTGTGCGCGCTTTAGTGTGTGTGTGTGTGTGTGTTTTCTAGCGCAGCAAACAAGGAGGAAAGGAGGGCGGAAATGAGAGAAAGACAGACAGTTTGTGTGTGTGTTAGTGTGATTTTTGTGTGTGTTTTTAGTGTGTGTGTGTGTGTGTGTGTGTGTGTGTGTGTTTCTAGCGCAGCAAACAAAAAGAAAAAGAGGGCGGAAAAGGGAGAAAGAGACAGACAGTTTGTGTGTGTGTTAGCGTGTTTTTCAGTGTGTGTTAAGATGTTTTTTGGTACGTGGGCTTTGGTGTGTAAGTGTGTGTGTGTGTGTGTGTGTTTTAATGTGTGTGCAAGTGGTGTGTGTGTGTGTGTGTGTGTGTGTGTGTTTTTTAGCGCAGAAACGAAGGGGGAAAGGAGGAGGCTCGGGCGGAAAAAAAAGAGAAAGAGACAGACAGTTTGTGTGTGTATTTTAGTGTGTGTGCGTGCTCGCTGCCCTGAGGAAATCTCCAGTGCAGCAGCTGTCAAACGGCACAAGCCACACACACACACACACACACACACACACCACACACACACACACAATACACACACGGTACATGTGGAGAATATTATTCTTCCTCCCTAACCTTCAATCACTCGCTCCCTCGTTCGCTCGCTCGCTCGCTCTCTCCTTCACTTTAATCTGCGGTGAATGAATTACACACACACACACGCACACGCACGCACACACACACACACACACACACGCGCGCTGTAGGCGTCCCTGCAGAGTTTTCCCAGCGAGCTCCAATCAGGACGATAATTGCAATGATTAACATAGAGAAGGAAAAAAAAAGGAGGAACGACTGATTGTGGATTTTAAATATTTAAAATCTATATTATGTACGTTACAAATATTTGATATGAGAATTCTGTTAAATTGGGTTTAAGACTGAGCGAAGTCTCAGGTTCGGTTTGAGACATTTTCGAAATTTTGACGAAGAAATGCGTGACGAGCAACGTGACAAACAACGTGACGAGCAACATGACGAACAACGTGACGAGCAATGTGACGAACAAAGTGACGAACAACGTGACGAACAACGTGACGAACAGCGTCTGAAAAGGCAAAAACGGCTTTGTGCTCCTGTTCCCTGTTCATTCGTTCGTTCGTTTGTTTGTTTGCTCGTCTTCCTTCACTTTTCTGTTTACTCAAATTGTTGCCTTTTTGTCGCTTTTTTCGCTGCCTTTTGTCACCTTTTTCGCTGTCTTTTTGTCACCTTTTTGGCTGTCTTTTTTGTCTTTTTGTCACCTTTTTGTCGCTTTTTTCGCTGCCTTTTTGTCACCTTTTTGGCTGTCTTTTTGTCACCTTTTTGGCTGTCTTTTTGTCTTTTTGTCACCTTTTTGTCACCTTTTTGTCGCCTTTTTGTTGTCTTTTTGTCGTCTTTTTGTCGTCTTTTGTCACCTTTTGGCTGTCTTTTTGTCACCTTTTTGGCTGTCTTTTTGGCTGTCTCTTTGTCACCTTTTTGTTGTCTTTTGTTGTCTTTTTCGCTGCCTTTTTGTTTTCTTTTTGTTGCCTTTTTGTTGTCTTTGTTGTCTTTTTATCGCCTTTTGGCTGCCTCCATGTCGCCTTTTGTCGCCTTTTGTGTCTTTTTGTCGCCTTTTTGTTGCCTTTTTGTTGCCTTTTTGTTGCCTTTTTGGCTGCCTTTTTGGCTGCCTTTGTTACCTTTTGTCTGCCTTTTGTCGCCTTTTTGGCTGCCTTTTGTTACCTTTTGGCACCTTTTTGTCTGCCTTTTGTTACCTTTTTGGCTGCCTTTTTGGCTGCCTTTTGTTACCTTTTTGGCTGCCTTTTGGCACCTTTTGTCTGCCTTTTTGGCGCCTTTATGTCGCCTTTTGTCGCCTTTTTGTTGT
>NC_050196.1:20129072-20131572 GCF_008315115.2 Sander lucioperca | reverse complement strand
GTTAGACACCCCCCCTGGCCCTGATTGGTGCATCTGAAGTTAGACACTCCCCCTGGCTCTGATTAATGCATCTTAACAGTTAGACACTCCCCTGGCTCTGATTGGTGCATCTTAACAGTTAGACACTCCCCTGGCCCTGATTGGTGCATCTGAACAGTTAAGGTGTGTCTCAAATCGCGCACTTCTGTACTTATACTAGCTATTTGAGTACACTCAATCTGTCACTCGTCGAAGTGTGGTAAATGCAGTGCACTACAAGTACCCGGATGGTGCACTCATAACGGTCAAAAAGTTGAGTGTGGATCGATGGACACTTTCCACCCTCAACGGTCGCCATCTTGGCGACGTAGCGGAAGGGGCGGAGCTAACAAAAGGTGAAAAACTTTCGATAATGGCGGCCGAATACGCGACAGCGAGACCCACGGAGTATTACAAATGTAAGTTGAACATTAGTCTTTTGCTATACTTGTATAACATATAAGCCACCTGTTTATGTATATTTGGTTAATTTTGGAGTCGGTGATGATTTTTGTACCGCGAATTATAACGTTAATTTGTACCGTAATTTGATGTGCTATCAAGCTAGCTTTCGCTAACCTTAGCAAGCTAACAGCGGCACAGTTTAACCAAAGAAGTTACGGGTACGTCTATAATCTTTGGTTTAACCACTGGCAAATAAGTTATAACCTAGCTAATGTTACATGTGTTGTGGTATACGGTTGTTTGTTGTGTTAAACTATCGTCCTCACTGTAGACGATTTTAGCGTTAGCTGTGTGATCTTGTAGATATACATGAAGCTGCGAGCGTTAGTAGTAATGTTACAGTACGTTATTGTATGCTATGTTATAACGTATTAACAGTGCTGTTTGTGTCCTGACTTATATAATCGTTAGGGACACAGACGTGGCCGTCAATGCTGCCAACTTGAGGGAAGTCCTCCTCTGCTGGAAGGCGAACGACCTGGGGGAGGAGAGAGAGGATTTCCCTGCTGGTATTGTGGACAGCACGGTGCACAGTGGCCCGGGGCATAGCAAAGGCTCTGGCTAAACCACGATAAGAGGTACCGCTGGCGAGCCAAAAGAGGAAGACAAGGGCCTCGATGACGGGTCCCCAGCCATGGTCACACGCCGTGCCGAGGATGTACCGTTAAAGGATCCCCCTGGAGAGTCTGAAGTCCACCATCATATCACTTTCCCCATCAAAGTACAGGGCCAGCAATGAATAGAACAATGGGATATATTTAAATGTCTATTGGGTTGCCTCTGCTTTCACTCTTGTATTGTCACTGTAATTAATAGCTATTGCAATAAACACCGTTATATAAACATATAATATGATTATTTTCTATGTATGTTCTTTGTCAGTTGGACACCATTTGAATTGCTCAGATTTTGCTAAAATAACTAAAAATGGCCATTTTGGGTTGTTTTTTACAATGAATTAAGAGCAAAAGTATGAATATCATCATACCGGCAAGTCTACGGTTGCATAAAACAGAGGGCAAAAACAAGCAACAATAACAACAATCACATTCATTTTGATGAACAAAGCAGAAATGTGTTTTTCACGAGTGACAACAGTGTTGGGAATGCTCTGTCTTGGGTACAATTCACAATTTCATAGAAGAAGAAGGAGGACTGAGATGTTGTGATGTCATTTCCTGTAAGTACATAAGGCAGTGTGCGATTTGAGACAACACTACCCCGTCAAATTTTACGCAGTATGCAAGTAAGTACGTAGTGTACGAAGTGCACTTCCGTTAGTACACTAACGGAAGTGCGCGATTTGAGACACACTATTAGACACCTCCCCTGGCTCTGATTGGTGCATCTGAACAGTTAGACACTCCCCCTGGCTCTGATTGGTGCATCTTAACAGTTAGACACTCCCCTGGCCCTGATTGGTGCATCTGAACAGTTAGACACCTCCCCTGGCTCTGATTGGTGCATCTGAACAGTTAGACACCTCCCCTGGCTCTGATTGGTGCATCTTAACAGTTAGACACTCCCCCTGGCTCTGATTGGTGCATCTTAACAGTTAGACACTCCCCTGGCCCTGATTGGTGCATCTGAACAGTTAGACACCTCCCCTGGCTCTGATTGGTGCATCTTAACAGTTAGACACTCCCCCTGGCTCTGATTGGTCCATCTGAACAGGGAGCTGTGGATTTTTGTAAATCTCTCTCCAGGCTGTAGGTGGAGCCAGAGGAGCTGGATTTTTATTTTAAATGACCTGCTTCTTGTAGTTCTACTGGAACATAGGGTCAGCTTCAGCAGATATGACGGAAAGTTAGTTTTAGAAGTCTTACCTACTGCACCTTTAATTATCAAATTAAATAAAGTTTTGTCATTAATTAACTTCCGTACTTTCAGAGCGGATTTTAAACTGATCGCAAAAAACTGAATTTTTACACAAAAAAAACTTGTTCTAAAACTTGCGGATGTGACGAGAAATGAAGGTGAAAGAATCCAGTGTGTTTTTCAAGTGTGTGTGTGTGTG
>NC_050196.1:20116572-20126572 GCF_008315115.2 Sander lucioperca | reverse complement strand
TACTTTTTTTGATTCTGTTGGAGTTTTTGTCGCCTTTTTTGTTTTCTTTTTTCAAGATTTTTTTTGTATATTCTGGCACCTTTTTTCAAAGTATTTTTGCTTTTTGAGTTTTATTTTTCAAGGTTTTTGTCGGTTTTTTTTAGGTATTTTTTGAACATTTTCTTTTTTAACTTTTTGTTGATTCTGTTGGAGTTTTTGTCGCCGTTTTGAGTTTTTTTTTCAAGATTTTTTTGGATGTTTTGTCATTTTCTTTGAAGGTATTTTTTTGGGAATTCTTTTTCAAGGTTTTGTCGCCGTTGTGAGATTTTTTTTTAACATTTTTTTGGATATTCTGGCACCTTTTTTCAAAGTATTTTTGGGGACATTTTTTCAAGGTTTCGTCGCCATTTTGATTTTTTTTTTCAATTTTTTTTGGCCGTTTCGAGTTTTTGTTTTACATTTTTTGGGATGTTTTGGCACCTTTTGTCGTCTTTTTCGAGGTATTTTTTGGACATTTCTTTTTCTAACTTTTTGTTGATTCTGTTGGAGGTTTTGTCGCCGTTTTGAGATTTTTTTTGGATATCCTGGCACCTTTTTTCAAGATTTTGTTGGACATTTTTTTGGATGTTCTGTCATTTTCTTTCAAGGTTTTGGTCGTCTTTTTGAGTTCTTTTAACATTTTTTGGGATATTCTGGCACCTTTTTTCAAAGTATTTTTGCTTTTTGAGTTTTATTTTTCAAGGTTTTGTCGCTTTTTTCAAGGTATTTTTTGAACATTTTTTCAAGATTTTGTCACTGTTTTTGAGGGGTTTTTTTCAAGTTTTTTTGGACATTTTTTTCAAGGTTTTGTCGCCGTTTTGAGTTTTTTTTTACATTTTTTAGTATATTCTGGCACCTTTTTTCAAGGTATTTTTGGTTTTTGAGTTTTTTTCAAGGTTTTTTTGAGGTATTTTTTGAACATTTTTTTTGTTTGAGTTTTTGTCGCCTTTTTGAGTTTTTTTTTCAAGATTTTTTTGGATGTTCTGTCATTTTCTTTCAAGGTATTTTTGGGGACATTTTTTCAAGGTTTTGTCGCCGTTTTGAGTTTTTTTTTTTTTAACATTTTTTTGGATATTCTGGCACCTTTTTTCAAAGTATTTTTGCTTTTTGAGTTTTATTTTTCATGGTTTTTGTCAACTTTTTTCAAGGTATTTTTGGACATTTATTTCAAGATGTTGTCGCTGTTTTTGAGGGTTTTTTTCCAAGTTTTTTTTCTACAATTTCCCGATGTTGTTGTCCCTTGTCTAAATGCGTGCAGACGTGTCCCGGGACGTCTGTAGATAGTTGCAGCCAGAGTTACGCCCTGCTGTTCACATGTTTGTGTTCTCACATGCAGCTCCTCCGGGGAATGCTACAGATGTTTGGGGGGATATTTTGGGGGATAGTTCCTATAAACAGATCCGTGTTTGGACCACATCAGCTGTCACAGAGAGGAGAAATCTCAGCCGGAGCCCCGAGAATCAGGAAGCTTCAGGATTTCACTTCCTTAAACCCCGAAAACAAGAGAAAATATAAACTTTGAGAAACCGCTCTGACTCAGACTCTGAGAAATAAACTCCCTGTTGGCATCTGTGTCTGTGTGTGTGTGTGAGAGAGTGTGTGTAAGAGTGTGAGTGTGCATCTGTGTGTGTGTGTGTGTGTGTGTGTGTTTGCCTGTGCATGTCTGTGTGTGTGTGTGTGTGTGTGAGAGTGTGAGTGTGCATCTGTGTCTGTGTGTGTGTGTGTGTGTGTGTGTGTGTGTCTGTCTGTCTGTCTGTGTGTGTGTGTCTCTGTGTGTGTGTGTGTGTGTCTGTCTCTGTGTGTGTGTGTGTGTGTGTGTGTGTCTCTCTGTGTGTGTGTGTGTGTGTGTGTGTGTGTGTCTCTGTGTGTGTGTGTGTATGTGTCTCTGTGTGTGTGTGTGTGTGTGTATGTGTGTGTGTGTCTCTGTGTATGTGTGTGTGTGTCTCTGTGTATGTGTGTGTGTGTGTCTCTGTGTGTCTCTCTGTGTGTGTGTGTGTGTGTGTGTGTGTGTGTCTCTGTGTGTGTGTGTGTGTGTGTGTGTGTGTGTATGTGTCTCTGTGTGTGTGTGTGTGTGTGTGTGTGTGTGTATGTGTCTCTGTGTGTGTGTGTGTGTGTGTGTGTGTATGTGTGTGTGTGTCTCTGTGTGTCTCTGTGTGTGTGTGTGTGTGTGTGTGTGTCTCTGTGTGTGTGTGTGTGTGTGTGTGTGTGTGTGTGTTAATTAATCTAAACTGCAGCTCCGTCAGACATCCAGGATGTTCCCGCTACAGCGAGATGAGCCAAAGCTCGTAACCGTTGGTAACTGTTCCCCGTGCGCTCCCTGTGTTTCTCACTCACCCCACTTTGCCCCGACCACAAACCCATTTTAAAGATTAACAGCCCGTGAAACGATCTACAAATCCATCAGACGCCGCCGTCCGGAGCCGGCAGCGCCCGAGGCGCCAAGCAGCCAAATGTGAGTTCATTTCCTCGCCGTCTCCGCAGGGAAACGACAGCCTGACAGCCGACAGCGAGGACCCAAAACACGAGACAGGTACACATAACTGCTGCCTCAACAACCAACAGGAAACATGACTGAGTCCTTGATTGTTTTGGGCAAAAATCCTTGATTATGCGGCACGTTTTCTTAAAAAAATGCGATGGAATATGCGGGATATTTATGCAATTTTATGTGCTGAAATTGCGGGAACTTGCAAAAAAAAAATCATTTGTCACTTTAACCATTCAAAAGTCCAATGCAAATTCGTTCAATTTTACATCAAACATTTAGCATATTCCTTTGTCATTTGTGATGTTCAATTTTGTCCTTAAAGTTTACATAAGTTCCACAAAAAAAGTAAACATTAAAAGTTTAATAGTTTAGAACTTTAGAAAGTACTTTTAATTAGTTTTTTTTTTGTTTCTGTCGTCTTTGAATGAAGTGTGTTTAACGATGATTAAATTACTGGTTTTCTTAATGGAGTCTGGTGGCAATCTGCCGATTATACGGTAACTTTTAGTGACTGATGGAAACAACAATATTTGCCATTGGTATAGTATTAAACAAGAGAAACAGCCCTGGAATCAACCTCCAACCCCAAAAACCGCGGTTTCATCATGGCTTCATCGCAGCTTCATCGCGGGATTTGCAGCTTCATAACGTTCCCATGGCAACAGGGGAAAACGGCTGCTGTTGTGTGAAGTAAACGCAACATTTTTCAACTTTCTGCTAAGATATATGTGTGACTTTTTTGCAACGAAAATGCGGGGATTATGAAATCATGCAAGCCCCGCATATTTTGCGCGGAAATCGGCAATTTATGCGGCGAAAGTGCGGCGTATTTGAAAAAATGCGGCCCCCGAAATAAATATGCGGACTTTGGCTGATTATGCATTGAATTATGAGATTGCATAATCACGTTTTTCTGAAGGGACTGGTGACTTGGTCCCCTGCTTATCTCTGGACAGTCAGATCCTCAGATGTGTCCACAACCAAATTTTAAAAACTCATTCAGCCTGAAAGACTGAGAATGACTTCCTTCTGTCGATGCTTTCAACTCACACTGAACATTCACACTGTGGAATATTTCATTATCACAACAACAGCAGCAACACCAACAACAACAACAACAACGTTCTGTCATTAATTAACTTCCTTACTTTCACAGCTGATTTTAAACCGATCGCAAAAACCTGAAATTTTACACAAAAAAAACGTGTAGATGTGACGAGAAACAAAGAATCCTGTGTGTGTCTGTGTATGTTTTTATGTGTGTGTCTGTGTGTGTGTCTATCTGTGCACATGTTTGTGTGTGTGTGTGTGTGTGCACGCGCGTGTGTGTGCATGTTTGTGTGTGTGTGTGTGTGCGTGTGTGCACATGTTTGTGTGTGTGTGTGTGTGTGCGCGTGCGTGTGTGTGCATGTTTGTGTGTGTGTGTGCATGCGTGTGCGCGCGTTTGTGTGCATGTTTGTGTGCGTGCGTGTGTGTGTGTGCGCGCATTCGTGTGCGTGCATGTGTGTGTGTGTGTGTGTGCGTTCGTGTCAAGTAATCAATCCATCAAACTCATTAATATACACAATATCCGTTGTTTTTTTTTAAACTTGTGGGGATCTAACCCCCGTCCGATACACCACCTTGTATATATATATATATATATATATATATATATATATATATATATATATATATATATATATATATATAACGTGTTCGTGGTAACTTGATCTGGTCGGTATTCACAATCAACATTTATATCCATTTTCTAACCCATTCACCGTGCAGCGTTACGTCCCTATCCATCACGTTATCCTCACTTTATGAAACTAGTATGGGTCAAACTCCAAAAAACTGCATCCTACATTTCCCAAAATGCAACTCAAAGCATCTTAGGTTACGCTATGAATTTCACAGATTAGATTTGTTATTAGGTTACAGTTTAGGCGTTTGTTTTGCGTCCTTTTGGTCCAATTCATTCAGCACAAAGAGACGCTGGTTGATGGGATGTGTAGTTCTTATTTATGTTGTTATTTAGTTGTCAAGGCTATTTTGGGTTATAAGGATGAGGAAGAAGAGGAAGAAAAAGGAAGAGGATTTCATTAAAAGTACTACTTTCTATCCTCCATGTGTCGAGGGATGGAAGAGGAGGAGGAGGAGGAGGAGGAGAGGAAGGAGGAGGAGGAATTTAATTTGAGTTGAAGGGGGGGATCTCGAGGGGGACGAGGAGGTGAAGAGGAAGAATAATAACAAGCGATGAAGAGAGAGGCAGAGAAACAACACACACACACACACACACACACACACGTGCACACACACACACACACACACACACACACACACACAGACAGACACATATTCTCACACACACACACACACACACACACACACACACAGACACACACACACACAAAGACACAGACACACACACACACACACACACACACACACACACACAGCCACACACACATATTCACACACACACACACACACACACAAAGACACAGACACACACACACACACACACACACAGACACACACACACACACACACACACACACACAGAGAAACAAAAATAGAGCAAAAAGCTGATGTTGAGAGAGAGATGAAAGTCTGAGAGAGATATATAAAGACAGACCGAAAGAGAAAAGAAAAAGAGAGACTTCTCTCTGCCTCCATTTTCTTGTTTTTGGGGAGAAACCAGCGAGATAACGGTTGCCTGAAGCTACACACCAACCGCACACGGTGTGTTATCCTAACGTGACCTCAGCGCTGAAAAACAAGAACCAGAAAGAGAAAAAAACGAGCGAAGGAGGAGGGGAACGAGAAAGTAATCCCCTTGTTATAACTTCTCATTCTACACAACAAATCAGACCAGATTTCATCCGTAAAACCTCCGGCCACAACAAGCCAGTCTTTTGGGAAAACGTCCAAAGTTGATCATTCTTTTGGGTTCTGATAGCTGCTTCCATGTTGGCTAGCTACGTAGCTAAAGTAAGTACGATCCAGTGTTGCAGCTGTTACTGTACGTCCACACCGCGGCCGACTTGATCTTCTAAAGATACAGGAAGTCATTCATTTTCAATGGAAGCTGCTTCTCTCAGCTGCAAGGAGCGGAAAATCTGTCGCCGTCACGTCAATCAGAAAGTTGAAAGTAGGTCAACTTTATGGTAATGAGCTATGACGCGGTTCAGCGGCAACCAATCAGAATATAGACGTCCTTCACGCTGGCTGATTCCAGAGAAACATACGATGTAAACTTTGGTTCCTACCAAAACATTAGTTCAGAGAAAAAGGAGCCGTTGCTGGGTTCCCTATCATTTATGATATTTGCGTATAGGGACCAGTTAACGTTACCTGCCGGTCACATGGTCTCTAAACAGTCCGCTCACGGTGAAGTCCTGCACGGATCAACAGCTGGCGGCTGCTCGCTCTGCCTGCACGCTGCTGCGGTTCAGCGGCTAACGAGCGAGCTAACTGCTAACAGACACCGCTGCGACCAACAACCAATACACATTCTGTCATTATATATGTCATTTATAAAAGGTTTCTAGTGTCAGTGTATTGGCCGTGCAGTGGCTGCTTGATCTTTTTCCATGATGAACATAGAATGCTGCTACGTCAGAGCGGCCAAAGCCTCAAACAGCTTCCCCGGACTTTCTGACCAGCGTCCTTGACCGGGCGGCCAGAGCTTCTTTGCAGCTCAAGTCGGCGGCGGTGTGGACGTACGGTAAGCAGTCTAACAAAGTGCTACCGCGAGGGACTGAACACTGAGAGATGCATAAACACACCGGCTGTGTCTCAAAGCACCTACTTATGTCGCCTTTATGTCGCCTTTTTAACTATTTCAGAGGCTGTGTACGTTGTTTACTTCATTAATGTGTTTACTGTGTTAATGGACTGGGGATGGGAGGAGGATTCGGTATTCAGTTTCAGGATCTTAACCAGTGGATTCAGTATTCGTCCAAACCCCAAAAAATCTGGATTCGGTGCATCCCTAGATGTAACAGAAGTAAACGTAGACTTACCTGAAGTGCTTTCTGCTCTCTGCTCAGCTTGCTGGAGTCGGCGTAGAGCTCTGTGGTCATGCATTTAAAGCGGTCGCCCACGTAGCCGGATGAGTTGGCGATGCGTTTGGTGAGGCCGGAGCGCCGGCCTTTACTGCAGCAAGATCCCTCGTCCTCCTCATCTACCAGAAGATCCACGTTGTCCTGAGCATCTTCGTTCATGTCTCCACAGCTGAGGCCGGAGTTTGCTGCCTCATCGGAGGAAAGACCTTCGTATTTTCGGTCCTCTTGAGTCAGATCTGCCGGCAAGTTAAAGCCTCCATTTGTAGTGTTTCCAGGTGAAATGTGCCGACAGGTTGGGCCTCGAGGAAAACTGTTTCCAAATGTAAGAGCCCTGGGATTGTGATGTACACATGGCTGGGTATATCCAAAAGACTCACCTTTAGAGGGTGTACTTCTGCAATTTGGACAACTAAAACAGTTCCTTCCACATGCAGGAGCTCTGAGATTGGTTCCACAATCTGGACGCGTGGCATTGCGGTTTTCACAATTTGTAAATCCGGCATTGACGCTCCTTACGTTCAGAGACACAGGGTTGATGGTTGTTCCGCTGAAAGGCCTGGCTTCAGAAGTGAGAGGCGTCAGATTTCGGCAACATGGACCCACAAAATGTCTGTTGGCTGAACTTGGATCTCTGCTGTTACACGTAGGACTTCTTGGGTTGGAGTTGACACAAAATGGAGCCCTAGTGTTCAAAACCGAAACCCGGGGATTAGACTTCGGACTTTCTGAGAGACATTTGTCCCCAAAGGAAGAATTCTTCGCGAACTCTTTGGCTACCATGGAGTTGTTAGATTTGTTGTTGTCATTTGAAGAACTTTCTTTGCAAAAAGGACCCAATTTGTTGCCGTTTTTGGACGCGTTTAGCTCGGGGTTAACGTTTGTATTTGCTGAGGCCTTTGACTTCCCTTCGTTACTCTCACCAACATTATTCCAACCACTCGCGACACACGAGCCCGCAAGATTTCTGTTGACAACGTTTGGATCTCCGCTGTTGCACGTAGGACTTCTTGGATCGATGTTACCACACACTGGAGACCTGGTTTTCATAACTCCTAAAGCTGAAATCCGGGGATTAAAAGCTGGATTTTCTGAGAGACATTGGTCCCCAAAGGACGAACTCTTTGGGAACTCTTCAGTTCCCACGGTGGTGCTAGATTTGGCGTTGTCATTTGAATGGTCCTTGCCAAAAGGATCTAATGGGATGCCATTTCTGGAAGGGTCTTGCTCGGGGTATGTATTGACGTGAGGCCTATTCCGACCACTCGGGACACCCGTTATCGAGTCTTCAGTAACACCAGAGGCTCCAGTTTTATGTTTTCTTGAATATTGCTGTTGAGAAGTCCGAGCACAGCGCATTGTCTGCTCCTCTGGGATGTCTGGGATCGGACTAAGGGCCTCCTCCTTTTCGGGGATCTCCTCTGGGACGTCGTCACTAGGAGGATGAAAACAGGAAGAGTTTTGATGAGGATGTTGTCAACATTACATTTCTTTTTACAATCAACACTGGAATGGTAAAAGGCACTTGCAGATTACAGAGTTACCTTTGTTCTTAAGATTTCATCAAACTACAACAAGAAGATCTTGGGCAGATAATGAAAATAAATATGAAACAAAATTTAAATCATACCTTCTTAACAAAACAAAAGAACACTGTTACTGATTGGTTTGGGTTACACTCAAACAAATTGCTCTTTCTTTCTGGACCCTTTCCTGCACCCGGTGCAGCGCAAAGCCCAACGCAAGTGTCTTTGCTAGTTTAAGACCGTCCAGCACCCACGTCGTTTAAACAGCAAATGCACCTGCGCCCATCTGTGGCCCATGGGCATAGTGGTCTTACAGGGAGGTGTGTTCAGGTGCATTCTGGGCGTGCTGGTCTTACAGGGAGGTGTGTTCAGGTGCATTCTGGGCGTGCTGGTCTTACAGGGAGGTGTGTTCAGGTGCATTCTGGGCGTGCTGGTCTTACAGGGAGGTGTGTTCAGGTGCATTCGGGGCGTGCTGGTCTTACAGGGAGGTGTGTTCAGGTGCATTCGGGGCATGGTGGTCTTACAGGGAGGTGTGTTCAGGTGCATTCGGGCGTGCTGGTCTTACAGGGAGGTGTGTTCAGGTGCATTCTGGGCGTGCTGGTCTTACAGGGAGGTGTGTTCAGGTGCATTCTGGGCGTATTGCTATTTTGAGGCAGCAAGAAGTGATGGCACCATTGACCAACAAAAACCTGGTCTAAAGTCAATAACGCAGCATTTCATTGTTATTTTAACAGAGAATTAGTAAAATGGTCCTAGGCTTGTGCATAGCGTGCGCACACTATGCTTGTTACACACACAGGGACGCACAGCAGCACACACACACACACACACACATGCAGAAGATTACAAATAAAAATATTACGGTGCAAATCCTCCATCATAACAGCAATGCTCCAAGGTCCAAACGCGCCTGGCTTTTAAAGGGAATGGGAGATGATCTCTGATTGGTTGATTGCATGTTACGCCCAAAACACACCTCTGATTAATGAAGACACTAAGTACAACCCTTTAGAACCATGTACCCGGCACACGGACCCTTTTCTCCGCCGTCAAACTAGCAAAAGTGGATTCGTACACGCCCTAAACGCACCTGCGCCAGGCGCTTAGATCGTTAAAATAGGGCCCTGTTACTGATTGGTTTGGGTTACACTCAAACAAATTGCTCTTTCTTTCTTTCTTTCTTTCTTTCCTACCTAACCAAACTGTGACCGTTTCACAACGTTAATGACGTGTTTAAAACCGCCACCGCTAGGGGTGCTTAAAACATTTCTTACCTCCAATTATTTCTGTTCTTGTTGGGTTTTAAGTCTTGTCTCTGCTCGGCAGCCTGGTTGGGAGGAAGGGGTTTCGGAGGATCTCTTTCTTGGATTTGGTTACAGCCATTGCCGCCAAGCCTGGAGGAATCTCTGAAGGTAGCGCTGTGCTTGCTGATGCACGGATCTTCATCCGGCTCATCCCGCACCAGGTCAATACAAACAACATCTTCTCTGGTACAAGTGAGGCTTTTGCTTGAAGCTTTTATGGTTTTGGTTGTGGACTTTTCTCTCTCTTTGTCCCTGTTTTGGGAGCTGTCAACGTCCAGTCTTTCCTGGTTCCTGTATGGCTCTAGATTCCAGGTTTTATCTTGGGTTTCAATTCGCTCAAGACCAGCGTGGGAGGAAACAGACGGAGACGCCATTCCTTGGGAGTTCTGGTATGTCATGAAGTCACCCTGGTTTGGATGTACTCCAATATATGGAAGTCCATGTTTTTGTGGGTAAAAACTGCTGTTACCAAGCAAGGCTGGGTGTGTATAAACAGGTCCTTTGCCGGGTATTGTCATGCGTTGCAAGGACATATTCTCAGCAACTGAGTACGGGATGTATCGGTTGGTGTATCCTAAGCCAGGAGGGAGGTATGAGTCGCCGTAGATTTGACTT
>NC_050196.1:20106572-20111572 GCF_008315115.2 Sander lucioperca | reverse complement strand
TTTCACGTTTTATTTTTTTCACATTTTATTTTTTTCACGTTTTATTTTTTTGGAAATTTTTTTTAGAAAGTGACCGTTTCCACAACCGTCGGATGACTCAGCGCTTTCTGACTTCACATTTCAAGGGTTTTTTTGGCAATTTTTGGATTTTTTTCAAGTTTTTTTTTTGTGCTTTTGTTTGTCAACATTTTTTGCGTTTTGCTGACAATTTTGACGCCTTTTCACGTTTTATTTTTTGGACAATTTTTTAACCGCTTTTGTCGCATTTTTGTTATTTTTATTTTCTGCGAAGTTTGTTGTCGCGTTTTTCAAATTTTTTTTGGGATGTTTTTGTCGTCTTTTGTTTGTCAACATTTTTTTGCGCTTTTCCGAATATTTTTACGCCTTTTTTTTCACGTTTTATTTTTTTGGAATTTTTTTTTTAGAAATTGACCGTTTCCACAACCGTCGGATGACTCAGCGCTATCTGACTTCACATTTCAAGGGTTTTTTGGCAATTTTTGGATGTTTTTTTTGTCTTTTTTTTGTCAACTTTTTTTGCAGTTTTCCGACAATTTTTACGCCTTTTTTTTCTACATTTTTGTTTTTTCACCTTTTATTTTTTTTCAAAAAAATGTAACGTTGTTGTCGCCTTTTTCGACATTTTTCTCAAGATTTTTTTTTTTTTCGTCGTCTTTTGTTTGTCAAAATGTTTTTGCGCTTTTCCAACAATTTTGACGCCTTTTTCACGTTTTCTTTTTTGGACAATTTTTTAACCGTTTTTGTCGCATTTTGTTATTTTTATTTTCTGCGAAGTTTGTTGTTGCGTTTTTCAAATGTTTTTGGGGATGTTTTTGTCGTCTTTTGTTTGTCAACATTTTTTTGCGCTTTTCCGAAAAATTTTACGCCTTTATTTTCACGTTTTTGTTTTTTCACGTTTTATTTTTTTGGAATTTTTTTTTTAGAAAGTGACCGTTTCCACAACCTGTTTTTTCACCTTTTTTTTTTGTAACGTTGTTGTCGCCTTTTTCGACATTTTTCTCAAGATTTTTTTTTTTTTTCGTCGTCTTTTGTTTGTCAAAATGTTTTTGCGCTTTTCCGACAATTTTGAGGCCTTTTTCACGTTTTATTTTCTGTCGTCTTTTTTGACATTTTGATGCTTTTTCAAGGTTTTTTTGGAAAAAATTTTAACCGTTTTTGTCGCATTCTTCTTATTTTTATTTTCTGCAAAGTTTTTGTTGCCTTTTTCAAATTTTTTTGGGATGTTTTTGTCGCTCACGTTTTTTTGTTTTTTCTGACAATTTTGACGTCTGTCTTACGTTTTTTTTTTGGACGATTTTTTAACGTTTTGTCGCATTTTTGTTATTTTGTTGTCGCCTTTTTCAAAAAAATTTGGGATGTTTTTGTTTTGTTTGTCAACATTTTTGGGGTTTTTCTGACAATTTTGACGTATTTTTCACGTTTTTTTTGGACAATTTTTTCAACGTTTTTCTTGTTTTTTTCTGCGAAGTTTTTGGCGCCTTTTCAAGTTTTTTTTTTGGATGTTTTTGTCGCTTTTGTTTGTCAACGTTTTTTTTCACGTTTTTGTTTTTTTCGAAAAAAAACTAACGTTGTCGCCTTTGTCGACATTTTTCTCAAGATTTTTTTTTTTTACAATTTTTTTAACGTTATTGTAGTTTTTTTTCAAGTTTTGGGGTTTTTCTGACAATTTTGACGACTTTTTCACGTTTTTTTTGGACAATCTTTTCAACGTTTTTCTTGTTTTTTTCTGTGAAGTTTTTGGCGCCTTTTCAAGTTTTTTTTTTGGATGTTTTTGTCGCTTTTGTTTTGTCAACGTTTTTTTGCGCTTTCCTGACAATTTTCACGTTTTATTTTTGGACAATTTTTTAACCGTTTTTGTTGCATTTTTGTTATTTTTATTTTCCCGAACTTTTTATCGCCTTTTTCAAATTTTTTTGGGGATGTTTTTGTCGTGTTTTGTTTGTCAACGTTTTTTTGCACTTTTCCGACTATTTTTACGCCTTTTTTTTCACGTTTTTGTTTTTTTCAAAAAAGAAAATCTAACGTTGTTTTACAATTTTTTTAACGTTATTGTAGTTTTTTTTCCAAGTTTTTTTTTTGTGCTTTTGTTTGCCAACGTTTTTTGCGCTTTCCTGACAATTTTGACGCCTTTTCAGGTTTTATTTTTTGTCGTCTTCTTTGACATTTTGACGCTTTTTCAAGGTTTTTTTGGACAATTTTTTAAAAGTTTTTGGCACGACATTTTGCTGCTTTTTTTGTTTACTAAGTTGTCGCCTTTCTCAAGTTTCTTTTGGACCATTTTTGTCATTTCGTTTGTCAACATTTTTTTGCGCTTTTCCGACAAGTTTGACGCCTTTTTCACGATTTTTTTTTTGGGACAATTTTTTTAACCGTTTTTGTCGCATTTTTGTTATTTTCTGCGAAGTTTGTTGTCGCCTTTTTCAAAAAATTTTGGGATGTTTTTGTTTTGTTTGTCAACATTTTTTGGGTTTTTCTGACAATTTTGACGTTTTTTTTTTGACAATTTTTTAACTGTTTTTGTAGCATTTTTGTTATTTTTATTTTCTGCGAAGTTTTTGGCGCTTTTTTCAAATTATTTTGGGGACGTTTTTGTCGTTTTTTGTTTGTCAACGTTTTTTTGCACTTTTCCGACAATTTTTACGCCTTTTTTTTCACGTTTTTGTTTTTTTCAAAAAAGAAAATCTAACGTTGTTTTTCCAATTTTTTTAACGTTATTGTAATTTTTTTTTCAAGTTTTGGGTTTTTTTCTGACAATTTTGACGTCTTTTTCACGTTTTTTTGGACAATTTTTTCAAAGTTTTTCTTGTTTTTTTCTGTGAAGTTTTTGGCGCCTTTTCAAGGTTTTTTTGGATGTTTTTGTCGCTTTTGTTTGTCATTTTTTTGCGCTTTCCTGACAATTTTGACGTTTTATTTTTGGACAATTTTTTAACCGTTTTTGTCGCATTTTTGTTATTTTTATTTTCGGTGTTATTTTTATTTTCGGTGTTTCGGAATTTTTGGTGCTTTTCCCGAAGTTTGTTGTCGCCTTTTTCAAATTTTTTTGGGGATGTTTTTGTCGTCTTTTGTTTGTCAAAATTTTTTTGCGCTTTTCGGACAATTTTTAAGCCTTTTTTTGACGTTTTTGTTTTTTCACGCTTTATTTTTTTGGCCAATTTTCTGGATGTTGTTGTCATTTTTGTTTGTCAACTTTTTTTTGCGCTTTTCCGACAATTTTTTAAAAGTTTTTGGCGTTTTTTACGACATTTCGCTGCTTTTTTTGTTTACTAAGTTTGTCGCCTTTCTCAAGTTTCTTTTGGACCATTTTTTGGATGTTTTTGTCATTTTTGTTTGTCAACTTTTTTTGCGCTTTTCCGAAAATTTTACGCCTTTTTCAATTTTTTATTTTTTTTTTTGGACAATTTTTCCGACGTTTTTGGCGCTTTTTTCGACGTTTGTAGTCGCCTTTCGCAAGGGTTTTTTTGAACCATTTTTTGGGATGTTTTTGTCGCTTTTGTTTGTCAACATGTTTTGCGTTTTTCCGAAAAAAATTGTAAAAAAAAATGTTCACCTTTTTTTTTCAAAGTTTTTGCTTTTCCCAAAATTTGTTGTCACTATTTTCAAGTTTTTCGTCGCCCTCTTTTGTTGTTTTCCGACCATTTTAATCACTTTTTTTTCAATTCATGCAGCCAGAAATGTCCCGGGACGTTCCCAGATAGTGGGAGATCTCCCCCCCCCCACCCCCCCCACCGTGGTGACCTTTGACCTTACCATGCTGGGAGGAACCCACGGTGCTCTGGTTTCTGCTCCAGACGGGACCGTCTGCCTCCAGGACGCCGCTCAGGCCGCCATGTCTGCACACGGAGACAAATACACACACACACAGACGCAGTGAAACATCGCTGGGAGGTTGCTATGGCAACAGACTCCACATATAACGGCCGTTTGTTCCTACCATCTATCCGATGAGACGTAGGCTAGTTGCCCTAAATATTAACGACTAGTTCCTGTTAATGTTGTTGTTTCTATACGTTGTTTACAGGCTCATTAACCAGAAATTATGTTGATGTTTAATGAAGACGTTATAACGCTGCAGTACGGAGCTTATATGAGATGTTTCTCTGATGTCCCGTTTCCCCTGAAGGCAGCACGGAGCTGACAGGAAACACACAAGAGGAGAAGTGGTCCAGCCTCAGCGGAGGAAACCGGCAGCTTTTGACGGTGAAGACCGATGTTTGGAGCGAGTAGTTTAAAGTGTAAACTGACACAGACACACACACATACACACACACACACACACACACACACACATACAAAGAGACACACACACACACACAATGTGAGATTAAACTCGAGTTAACCAGGACAATCATGTGATTAACGGTGAATAAATTAATTAAGTTAATCTGTTAGTTAACCTGCAGTAGGTTGTTTCTCATCATCCAGCCCCCCCAAAACTGGTCTGGGTCTGACCCGGTCTGGCGGGTCTTTGAGGTCTGGGTCTGATCCAGTCTGGTGGGTCTCTGAGGTCTGGGTCTGATCCAGTCTGGCGGGTCTTTGAGGTCTGGGTCTGATCCAGTCTGGCAGGTCTTTGAGGTCTGGGTCTGATCCAGTCTGGCAGGTCTTTGAGGTCTGGGTCTGATCCAGTCTGGCGGGTCTTTGAGGTCTGGGTCTGATCCAGTCTGGCGGGTCTTTGAGGTCTGGGTCTGATCCGGTCTGGTGGGTCTTTGAGGTCTGGGTCTGATCCAGTCTGGTGGGTCTTTGAGGTCTGGGTCTGATCCAGTCTGGTGGGTCTTTGAGGTCTGGGTCTGATCCAGTCTGGCGGGTCTTTGAGGTCTGGGTCTGAGCTGGTCTGGTGGGTCTTTGAGGTCTGGGTCTGCTCCAGTCTGGCGCTTTGAGGTCTGGGTCTGATCCAGTCTGGCGCTTTGAGGTCTGGGTCTGGGTCCAGCTTGTATTTACCTTCATAAAAGTGCTCATTTTGCCGCTGACAGACTCAGATTAAT
>NC_050196.1:20089072-20104072 GCF_008315115.2 Sander lucioperca | reverse complement strand
CGCAGGGACTTTGGAGGAGTAGCCCGCTCCTCATTTGCATAAAGTTGAATCCAGCCAACTTTATGCAAATGAGGAGCGGCCGGCTCGGCTCACCGCCTCTCAAAAGCTGACGGAATTCTTTAAACTGTCGATCTGAAATGAAGACAGATTCAGCAGCTGCACGGCCGTATTCCAAACGAGCCGCCATTATGACATTATGCCGCCTTTATGTCGCCTTTTCGTCGCCTTTTTGGTTGCTTTTATGCCGCCTTTCATGGCGCCTTTATGGTGCCTTTATGTGGCCTTTATGTCGTCTTTATGGTCGCTTTTATGCCACCTCTATGTCACCTCTATGTCGCCTTTTGCCGCCTTTATGTCGCCTTTATGTCGCCTTTCTGTCGTCTTTATGTCGCCTTTTCGTCGCCTTTTCATCACCTTTATGCCGCCTTTATGTCGCCTTTTCGTCGCCTTTTCGTCGCCTTTTCGTCGCCTTTTCATCGCCTTTATGCCGCCTTTATGTCTCCTTTTTGGCGCCTTTTCATCGCCTTTATGTCGCCTTTATGTCGCCTTTATGACGCCTTGATGCCGCCTTTATGTCTCCTTTTTGGCGCCTTTTCGTCGCCTTTATGCCGCCTTTATGTCGCCTTTATGTCGCCTTTATGTCGCCTCTATGTCGCCTTTATGCCGCCTTTATGTCGCCTTTATGTCGCCTCTATGTCGCCTTTTTGTCGCCTTTTTGCCGCCTTTTTGCCGCCTTTATGTCGCCTTTTCGTCGCCTCTATGTCGCCTTTTTGTCGTCTTTGTCGCCTTTTCGTCACCTTTATGTCGCCTTTTTGTCGTCTTTGTCGCCTTTATATCGCCCTTTTGACGCCTTTTTGTTGCCTTTTTACCACCTTTTTGTCGCCTTTATGTCGCCTTTATGTCGTCTTTGTCGCCTTTTTGTCGCCTTTTTGTCGTCTTAGCCACACGTAACGCATTGGTCCAATCAGCTGCAGCCGTCGCGGTTGTAGGAGGGCGGAGCCTGTTTTCCTTGCTTGTCATTGGTCAGTGGAGAGAAACTGGTGGCGAGCTGTCTAGCGTGCAAAGCTGGGGAGAAGCGGGGCGATCCCATCGTGAAATCAAAGAGTATACGGACACGTAGGCTACTGTTACGGGATTTCTTTCGGATTTTTTTTGACAATTTGTGACAGTAGTTCTCCTGTTGCAGTTAGAGATTCCTTTGGAGTAATACTCAACAAATACTTAAAGACAAAGACACTTGTAGTAAATGTTGTAGTAGAGTAGAGTATTATGGGATGGAATTATAAGTTAAAATACCACAAAAACTACAATTAGAGCCATAAAATGGAGTTCTTATTGCAGAAATAGTTTTAGAAATTATTTTTAATGGAAGATTTTAGATTTTTTTGATATAAAAAGTTCAGAACAGATTCCATGTGATACACAGAAAACTGTAAACAATGTAATTTTGTACTTTAGAAATAAATAAGAAAAAATAATATAGGCCTAATTAAAAATAATAAAATAAAAATAACAAAATAATAAATATATTTTAACTCACCCTTTTGCTCTTCTTCTATGGAGTAAAGTTTAGTAATATTTCAGTTTCATGATTTTTAATTTCATATCCATCCGGTGAAAACAAGAGGAATCCAAAAAAATATTTAAATCTTCTGCTGTGGTTGTAAAGTAAATAAATCCATCTTCATTGATCTGCAGCGTGGACGCGCACGTGCACACGCACAAACACACACACACACACACACACACACACACACACACACACACACACACACACACACACACACACACACACTGAAGTCTGGATTACCTCCGAAAAAAAGCACACACTCCAAAATAAATTAAAACAAGGTGTTTATGAATGAAGTCTGGCGTGCGAGCCACGCTGCGACATGCTGAGCACACACACACACACAGGTCAAATACAAGGACCAGAACTCCGTTGGAAAAACACAAATTTAAGAACAACAGCCAAAAATAAAAGCAAGTGAGTGGAAACACACACCTGGACACACACGCACATTCACGCGCATACACGCACGCGTCGTCCGGGTACCGGGTTGAACTCTCAGTGTGCGCGTGTGCGCGAGCGCGCGTGTGTTTTCCCCTCCGTGATGTCCCGGCAGCGGGATCAGATCCAGAGAAATGAAAAACACAAAAATGATAAAATGTAAAAATGTAAATATTCCTCCACGAGCGGATATATCCCTCAGGGTGTCGCGCGCGCGGCACGCGTGTTATTCCACATTTCTTTTCTTTCTTTCCGGTCCCGTCGTCTGTCTGTCTGCTGGGTTTTATCCCGCTCTTCCTCCTCCTCTTCCTCTCTTTTCCTCCACACGGACACAGCCTCCCTCTCTTCTTCTCCTCTTTCTCTACGTCTCTCTCCACAGCGTCAACGTCCGAGCGATCGAGCCTCCCCGTTTCCGGTACGCCCTTTCAAAATAAAATCACAGCAAGTTTTTTTTTATTTTTAATGTTTTCTGTTTTTTTAGTCTGTTTTAAGAATCTTTTGTTGGTAATTTCCAGTATGCCCTTTAAATTCGCCTTCACTAAGTCAAAAGTACAAAGTTTCAGCATCAAAATAAGAGAAGATAGATTTTTATTATCACGAAAGAAAATGTTGTCTTAGTTGTCTCGATACCGTGGGTGACCCAGGTAAAATACGGAGCACCCACGTGTGCCAGACTGCCAGTCGGCTCCATTAATGTAAAATTAAACATTGCAGTTGGTGCTAAATGGAGCGTCTGTCATCGTGTGACTGGTTATGTCGCTGTCAGCGTGTTACGTGTCAGTTAAACTTCTCATCTCCAATCCTATCTGTGTCTGTGAGAAGTGGAGCTGTCCTGAGTTGAAAGATATCCAGTCCTTCCAGTAAAATTTAGTCTTTTTATGATTGTTGCGGGCAAAAATCCTTGATTATGCGGGATATTTATGCAATTTTATGCAATGAAATTGTGGGAACTTGCAAAAATTGCGGGAACTTGCAAAAATTGCGGGAACTTGCAAAAATTGCGGGAACTTGCAAAAATTGTGGCAACATGGTTATGACCCAATCGTTAGCCTACTTTTATAAAAACGTCTGCTACGGAGCCATTACGTGAGGTACAAGGTAATGGAGCCTTTTATACATTGTCGTGTTTCTTTAGAAATAAACAACGGACAAATAGAGTCTTTAAACTCTTCAGATGTAAAGTTATTCTCTGTCAAAGTGACGTCAAAATGAATGGCAGTCAATGGGATGCTAACGGGAGGTGATGGCTGTTAGCATCAAAATGAATGGCAGTCAATGGGATGCTAACGGGGGGGTGATGGCTTGGTAGCATCAAAATGAATGGCAGTCAATGGGATGCTAACGGGAGGTGATGGCTTGGTAGCATCAAAATGAATGGCAGTCAATGGGATGCTAACGGGAGGTGATGGCTGTTAGCATCAAAATGAATGGCAGTCAATGGGATGCTAACGGGAGGTGATGGCTGTTAGCATCAAAATGAATGGCAGTCAATGGGATGCTAACGGGAGGTGATGGCTGTTAGCATCAAAATGAATGGCAGTCAATGGGATGCTAACGGGAGGTGATGGCTTGGTAGCATCAAAATGAATGGCAGTCAATGGGATGCTAACGTGAGGTGATGGCTTGGTAGCATCAAAATGAATGGCAGTCAATGGGATGCTAACGGGGGGGTGATGGCTTGGTAGCATCAAAATGAATGGAAGTCAATGGGATGCTAACGGGAGGTGATGGCTGTTAGCATCAAAATGAATGCCAGTTAATGGGATGCTAACGGGAGGTGATGGCTTGGTAGCATCAAAATGAATGGCAGTCAATGGGATGCTAACGGGAGGTGATGGCTGTTAGCATCAAAATGAATGGCAGTCAATGGGATGCTAACGGGAGGTGATGGCTGTTAGCATCAAAATGAATGGCAGTCAATGGGATGCTAACGGGAGGTGATGGCTTGGTAGACTCAAAATGGCGCCGTAGGAGCTACGCGTTGTGAGGAGAAGCTAACCCCCTTGGTTTGGACACACCGAACAGACTCGAGTCACCGACCTCGCCAGACTGTCCGACGGCCGATTTTCGGCTCGGTGTGTCAGCGCCTTAAGCCTCCTTCTCAACATATTTTCATTTCATTTTCATTTTCATTTATTTTTATTTCGAACAAAATTAAAAATACATATACACATACAGCATGTACCCATATATACATATACATACATACATACATACATATGCATATATATACAAATACACATATAGAAATATATCTATAAAATAAAAGTGTGTAGCAACACACCAAAGGAAAAGGAACAATCTCCATCCAGTGTTTACAAGTAATATTAAAAATACTATTACCATTTTTGATTTAAAAAATTTGTCCTCCTGTTAAAAAGACAAGGCAAAATGTATGTGTGTGTTTAAGATTAAAAAAAAAACAGCATTTCAGGAGTTAGGCCGGCTTTGAGAGACAGGTGAACAGGCCACTTGTAATTTAAAATGTATGTTTGTTTTTTTTTTGAACAATATGTTTATTGTTTTGATTATATAAGACAGGTAACAGAAAAACACTCTTCTATTTCGTCAGTTATTTCCCACCCCAACAAGAGAAGACTTCACTCTCTTCTCACATGTAGAAATACTCATTTCATTTGGCCTTTATTTTCCATGCACGTCCAGAAGCCGGGATATGGCAAGAGTTAATATAGCAATGACTAGTTCTTAATTTTAATGGAATAAAAACTGAAAATTATGCTTGAACCTAAATTATTAAGTTCTGTGCAGGAACCAAATATACATTACTGTACTTTACACATAAAAGTTAAATTTTCCATCAAGACACTCAAGTTACACCTCCTATAAATCACCAATATTATTGTTGCTAATGTAGTAATTAAACGGCTTCCATATTTCTTCATATACATCCAATTTGTTTTTAATAAAATATGTTATTTTTTCCAGGGCCATACACTGTGCCATGGCATTAATCCAAGCTCCAATAACTCCAATAACTGGTGGATCAGACCTTTTCCAACTAAGAGCTATCATTCTTTTAGCTTGTAATATAGCAAAATCTATAAATTTACGTTGCTGAGAATTTAGTAGATTCTTTGGATATAAATGCAGCAAAAATCATTTTTGCATCTAGAGGAATATTCAAATAAAGTTGCACTCCCAAACACAATGCACAAATTATCCTTGAGCCACTCTGCGTTTAAAGCGTGTATCAGGGATATTTTTATTAAGCCTATTTAGTTTGACAGGAGTCATGTAAGTCTGCATCAACCAGTTATATTGAAGTAGTTTTAAGCTAACGTTACCTAACTGTTTCTGAGAGTTTTTACAGACTTGTCTCCATTCATCCTCGGATATATCCTCACTCAATCCCACCTTCCATAATTCAAGTTTCGAGGTTGTTGATTCAGTAGACCCTGACGCAAGCCTGTTATAAAAAACTGATATTAATCCTTTATTATTACAATTCTTGGTAATTAATTCCTCCAAAGAAGAAAGTTCTGGCATTTAATGATTGGTTCTGCATAGAAAGAACAAAGCTCCTTATCTGTACATATTTAAAGAAATGTTTTCTTGGAATATTATACTTAGATATCTGCTCAAACGACATCAACGTTCTGCTGGTGGCGCCAAGGGAATATTTTGAAATAAATACATGAATTTAGGCAAGATATTATATTCATTTTCAATATATTTATCCTTCCTATCAATGAGATTGGGTTTCAATTATAGTGTGATTAAAACTCACTATTAACATTATTTACAGTACTTGATTTACAGCTGATTTGTGAAAAGGTAGCCTACACAACCTTATTTAACAGTAATTTAATATTACTGCGAATAGTCACAGGAAGTGCTTTTATTTTGAAGTAGGCTACACGGAAGTTGTCTGTTGTGTAGCTACTCTTGCTAGCTTACTGAGAAGCAACATGTCCGTCATTCCACTACAGGCAGAGTTACTCTCCATGGCTGATAAAATGCAATGATATTTACGTGTAGCAAGCCTCAACATTAATTCCCGACATGTTTATATCTGTCAGCCGCTGACGTACCCTCACCTGTTGGGACATACATGCTGTCTGTACCGTCACCTGTTGGGACATACATGCTGTCCGTACCGTCACCTGTCGGGACATACATGCTGTCCGTACCGTCACCTGTCGGGACATACATGCTGTCCGTACCGTCACGACATACATGCTGTCCGTACCGTCACCGGTCGGGACATACATGCTGTCCGTACCGTCACCTGTCGGGACGTACATGCTGTCCGTACCGTCACCTGTCGGGACGTACATGCTGTCCGTACCGTCACCGGTCGGGACGTACATGCTGTCCGTACCGTCACCTGTCGGGACGTACATGCTGTCCGTACCGTCACCTGTCGGGACGTACATGCTGTCCGTACCGTCACCTGTCGGGACGTACATGCTGTCCGTACCGTCTCCTGTCGGGACGTACATGCTGTCCGTACCGTCACCTGTCGGGACGTACATGCTGTCCGTACCGTCACCTGTCGGGACATACATGCTGTCCGTACCGTCACCTGTCGGGACGTACATGCTGTCCGTACCGTCACCTGTCGGGACGTACATGCTGTCCGTACCGTCTCTGGTTCTGGTTCTGACCATGGAAACAGAAACAGGACAGCTCACTTCAACGCAGCGTAATAACTCCTGAAAATAATATCCATCTCGCAAATGTATCTGTCTCTGCAGTCATCTCAACCATCGAATACAGCGACAGGAAAATAATACGGCTTTTTTTTTCCTGTGAAGAAATGTGTCGCTGTTGGTGAATTCTTTAAAAAAAAAACGCACCACTAAATGTTGCGTTAAAATGCGTTGTAACTCGCGTTACTGAGACTGTAACGAGTATAATATTACCGAAATTTAATTAGTAATGCGTTATATTACTGCGTTACAGCAAAAAGGAATACATTACTGTAATTGCGTTACTTTTGTAACGCGTTACTCCCAACACTGGCTAGCGGTTCGATAGCCAAAATGAATAAAAGTGGGGACAATTGTGAGCCTTGAGGGCAACCTCTTGTAATATTAAATGGCTCAGAAATCACCTCATTGGTTAAAACTTCAGCCATTGGATTGGAATGTAATAATTTGATCCAATGTAGAAAGGAGCTTCCAAATCCGAATTTTACGATAACGTCAAAGAGATAAGACCATTCGATTCTATCGAAAGCCTTCTCCTTTTTCCTCTTTTTGGCTATGCAAAATATTTAAAACACGTCTTACGTTATGAAGTCCCTGTCTGTTCTTAATGAACCCACTTTGATCATCACCCACAATGCCCGGAAGCACAGTCTCTAACCTTTTGGCCAAGATTTTACATATTATTTTGGTGGTTTTGGTAAAAGAATGATCAAAGCCTCTCTCATAGAAGTAGGAAGACATACACTATTATAACATTCTATATACATATCATGGAGTGGCCTAACCATTTTATCACTGAAATATTTATATAGGTCAATGGGCAGGCCATCAGGTCCTGCTGTTTTACCACCTTTTAATGTATTTATAGCCTCCATGATTTCAGCTGCAGTAATCTCACTATCTAGTTTAATTTTTAGTTCCTCAGATATTCTAGGAATGTTGAGATTATCAAAAAAACGCAGAGTTGTGGCCCTATATTCAGAACAATACAGCTTTTCGTAGAAATTTCTAAACGCTTTATTAATTTCCATCGGATCTACAATTATTAATTTCCATTTTCATCCTCAATATTAGTAATTGCTCTTTCTGATTCTTGTTGTTTTATACGCCAAGCAAGAAGTCGGCCTGGTTTTTCTCCCTGATCGTAAAATTGCAGCTTTAATCTTAATAAATTGGCCGCTGCTTTTTCATGTGATATTTCATTATATTGGGTTCTTAACAATAGTAATTCTTTTAAAATATTATCAGTATTTTGGCCTGCTTGTAAACTTTTTTTATATTATATTTCCTCCTTTTTCTCTTTTGTCTTCCTACTCGTATAGCTTATAATTTGTCCTCGTATAAAGGCCTTAAAGGCTTCCCATCTGATTATAGCTGATGTTTGGGTGGTGTTATGTTCAAAATAGTAATCAATTTGTTCCCCTAAGAACTCAAGAAATTTTTTGTCTTGCCTCCAGTGCATTTGAAATCTCCATTTAGTACGATTATGAATAAACTTAGGTTCAACATATGTCAAAGATACCAGAGCATGATCTGATATAAGAATACTACTGTACTGACAATTTCTGATGCATGAAATTAGTTCAGCTGATATGAGAAAGTAATCTATTCTTGAGTATCCTTTAGAAGTACTCGACCAGCATGAATATTCCCTTTTTATTGGTTTTTGAGCCCTCCATATATCCACCAGGTTGAGTTCTTTTATAAAATGTTGTAAAACCTTCCTAGACCTTACATGAGTGTTCTCGATACCAGATGAACGGTCCTTACTGGGCTGCAAAACACAATTGAAATCGCCTGCCATAATGTGTTTTCCGGGCATTGTGGAGGTTCTCAAAAATAAATCATTATAAAAATCTGCGTTATCATCGTGCCGCCATAACCGGAAGTTCCCTAAAATGTATGTTTTAAGAATCTTTTGTTGGTAATTTATCGTCAGGAACAATACAAATTAAAGAAAAGATGTCCAAACACTTCCTGTTTAATTTTAGTAATCTTCAAGCTTCCTGTAAAATCTGGAGGGCAGGAAAACAACTCCAATATCAAGATGAGATTTTGATTAATCATTAAAATATTAAATATTAATATTGTTTTTTAAAATAACTTTCCTTTAAAAAAAAAATAAAAATAAATGCGGTGCTTTTATTTTGAAAGTCCCAGTGACGGTATCATTCTGGATCAATGACGCTGACTTCACGTCAACATTTTCACATTTTCAGTTAATTTTCCTTTTATTATTTATATTTTAAGAAATAAATTGGACATTTATAAAGCACGTTGGTGTTTGTAGCTGATTTTATTTTTTATTTTTTTTAAAGAAAATAAAAATGCATCAAATCTTATAAAATAAAAAAATAAATTAAAATAAAATAAAAATTAAAAAAAATTAAAGATAAAATGACAATAAAATAGAATTAAAAAAATAGAATAAAAAACTAAAAATTAAAATGGATATAATAAAAGTGAAATTTCAAAGCAGAAGATATTTAAAGCAGTAAACAAAATATCTATTAAAATACTAATTTTATGTAAATTTATAATAATTATATTTTTTATGTTGTTGATGTTATCTGAAGTTTATCTTGTGTAACATATGTTTGATCCGTGCTGATCGATACCCTAAAACAGAAATAAAGTATACAGTATCTCCACACACACTGTGTACAGTTTGTAATGACACAGCTCCTCCAAGTGGATCTAAAAAGTACTGCAACACATCACAGTACCACAAGACCACAATACTGCAAAAAACAGGACCACTAAAACCAACAAACCAACCAGAAACAGCCCTGAAATCCCCATCACCAAACCCACCAGACTCCATGTAAATAATCAGTACTTTTATCATCGTAAAACACACTTCATTCAAAGTGGACAGAAACTAAATAAAACTACCAAAAGCCGTCTTGGTTCATCTTTCCACTGTTCCAACAATCACCACTCTGGTTTGGTTGAAATAAACCCTTAATTCACCCATTTACATGTGGAGATATGCTGGCTCTATACACGCTAAAAGTACTGATTATTTACATGGAGTCTGGTGGAAATATGCTGGCTCTATACACGCTAAAAGTCCTGATTATTTACATGGAGTCTGGTGGAGATATGCTGGCTCTATACACGCTAAAAGTCCTGATTATTTACATGGAGTCTGGTGGAAATATGCTGGCTCTATACACGCTAAAAGTCCTGATTATTTACATGGAGTCTGGTGGAAATATGCTGGCTCTATACACGCTAAAAGTCCTGATTATTTACATGGAGTCTGGTGGAGATATGCTGGCTCTATACACGCTAAAAGTACTGATTATTTAAATGGAGTCTGGTGGAAATATGCTGGCTCTATACACACTAAAAGTAGTGATTATTTACATGGAGTCTGGTGGAAATATGCTGGCTCTATACACGCTAAAAGTCCTGATTATTTAAATGGAGCCTGGTGGAAATATGCTGGCTCTATACACGCTAAAAGTAGTGATTATTTACATGGAGTCTGGTGGAGATATGCTGGCTCTATACACGCTAAAAGTCCTGATTATTTACATGGAGTCTGGTGGAGATATGCTGGCTCTATACACGCTAAAAGTCCTGATTATTTACATGGAGTCTGGTGGAGATATGCTGGCTCTATTTACATGGAGTCTGGTGGAGATATGCTGGCTCTATACATGCTAAAAGTCCTGATTATTTACATGGAGTCTGGTGTAGTTTGGTGATGGTGATTTCGGGGCTGTTTCATGTTAAACTAAAAGGATCTTACTCTTTAACTAAAAGGTCTATCTCTGTAGGGATCCATCCCATAATGTTGTCAGACACTTAAATAAGTATTAATGTAATAGTAAAATAATCTGAGACTGTCAGCGGCAACAACAGAACTTTTAGTGGACGCTGACTGATGCTTCTCTCTAAATACTGGACCAATTTGAAAGATTTCTGTTCCCATCAGTCACTCAGACACAAAAACATGAAGGAAACAGGGTCCAGGTTGGAAAAATGTTACCCTTTAAATCACATGTCAATCACTAAATCCGGCCCCTCCCAGATTTTGATCTGGCATGCATATCAATTCATTTTCTGGCGCTTTTCCGACATTTTTATCACATTTTTGGGGTGCCTTCTTTCAATGAAGGCTAAGGCTGAAGGCTAGTGTTAGACCACCGGGGGACTTCCTTCCTCTGACACCCTGAGCTGCTCTCTCTCTGTCCATCTGATCCTCCCTGTCCCAGAAAGGCTTGTTACTAACCTAGCTCTGGGGAGCTTATTCCCCGGAGTCCTTATGTTTTCTCGCCCCACAGTTTTCCTTGGCTACACCCTGCTACACCCTACTACACCCTACTACACCCTGCTACACCCTGCTACTCCCTGCTACACCCTGCTACACCCTGCTACACCCTGAAGTGCCCTGCTACACCCTACTACACCCTGCTACACCCTGCTACACCCAGCTACACCCTGCTACGCCCTGCAGTGCCCTGCTACGCCCTGCAGTGCCCTGCTACGCCCTACTACTCCCTGCTACACCCTTCTACTCCCTGCTACGCCCTGCTACGCCCTGCTACACCCTGCTACACCCAGCTACACCCTACTACACCCTACTACGCCCTGCTACGCCCTGCAGTGCCCTGCTACACCCTGCAGTGCCCTGCTACACCCTGCAGTGCCCTGCTACACCCTGCTACACCCTGAAGTGCCCTGCTACACCCTACTACACTCTGCTACACCCTGCAGTGCCCTACTACACCCTGCTACACCCTGCTACACCCTGCAGTGCCCTACTACGCCCTGCTACGCCCTACTACGCCCTGCTACGCCCTGCAGTGCCCTACTACGCCCTGCTACGCCCTGCTACACCCTGAAGTGCCCTGCTACACCCTGCAGTGCCCTACTACACCCTGCTACACCCTACTACACCCTGCTACACCCTGCTACACCCTGCAGTGCCCTACTACACCCTGCTACGCCCTGCTAAATCCTACTACGCCCTGCTACACCCTGCTACGCCCTGCTACACCCTGCTATGCCCTGCAGTGCCCTGCTACACCCTGCTACACCCTGCTACGCCCTGCAGTGCCCCGCTACACCCTGCTACACCCTGCTACGCCCTACTACACCCTGCAGTGCCCTACTACATCCTGCAGTGTCCTACTACACCCTACAGTGCACTACTACGCCCTGCTACGCCCTGCAGTGCCCTGCTACACCCTGCTACACCCTGCTACGCCCTGCTACACCCTGCAGTGCCCTGCTACACCCTGCTACACCCTGCTACGCCCTACTACACCCTGCAGTGCCCTACTACATCCTGCAGTGTCCTACTACACCCTACAGTGCACTACTACGCCCTGCTACGCCCTGCAGTGCCCTGCTACACCCTGCTACACCCTGCTACGCCCTGCTACACCCTGCAGTGCCCTGCTACACCCTGCTACGCCCTGCAGTGCCCTGCTACACCCTGCTACACCCTGCTACGCCCTGCTACACCCTGCAGTGCCCTACTACATCCTGCAGTGCCCTACTACGCCCTGCAGTGCCCTACTACGCCCTACTACACCCTACAGTGCCCTACTACGCCCTGCAGTGCCCTACTACACCCTGCAGTGCCCTACTACGCCCTGCAGTGCCCTACTACGCCCTACTACACCCTACAGTGCCCTACTACGCCCTGCAGTGCCCTACTACACCCTGCAGTGCCCTACTACACCCTACAGTGCCCTACTACGCCCTACTACACCCTACAGTGCCCTACTACGCCCTGCAGTGCCCTACTACGCCCTGCAGTGCCCTACTACGCCCTACTACACCCTACAGTGCCCTACTACGCCCTGCAGTGCCCTACTACGCCCTACTACACCCTGCAGTGCCCTACTACGCCCTACTACACCCTACAGTGCCCTACTACGCCCTGCAGTGCCCTACTACGCCCTACTACGCCCTGCAGTGCCCTACTACGCCCTACTACACCCTACAGTGCCCTACTACGCCCTACTACACCCTACAGTGCCCTACTACGCCCTACTACACCCTACAGTGCCCTACTACGCCCTGCAGTGCCCTACTACGCCCTACTACACCCTACAGTGCCCTACTACGCCCTACTACACCCTACAGTGCCCTACTACGCCCTGCAGTGCCCTACTACGCCCTACTACACCCTACAGTGCCTACTACGTCCTGCTATGTCTTGCTACACCCTGCTATGTCAGAGTGTGGTCTTAACCTGCTCTATCTGTAAAGAGTCTTGAGATAACTCTTGTTATGATTTGATACTATAGATAACTCAAATATAATTGATGTTGACCAACCTGTGAGGAAGAAGACTATAAGAGACGAGCAGTAACACAGTCAACCATATTTAACTTTTCTTTTAAATGAAAGCAGGTCTATAAACTCTTGATGTGATCCTTATTTCCAGGGTGGCTCTTAGTGAAGTCCTCCTGATTTAAAATGTCATAATGTCATGATGTCATAATGTCATGTGTCTGTCAGCGTGACTGGACAACAGCTGTTCAGTCAAAACAAACAGTTTCCCTTTTCTCAGTTTTAAGGAATGTATTGAGTGACTATATAGTTTCGAGGTGATTTCTCAGCTGATGACATTTGTGGCGAAAACCAGACATGAGTTCTGAAGTCACATGACGTGTGTGTGTGTGTGTGTGTGTGCGTGTCTATGTGTGTGTGTGTGTGTGTGCGTGTGTGTGTCTGTGTGTGTGTCTGTGTGTGTGTGTGTCTGTGTGTCTACGTGTGTGTGTGTGTGTCTGTGTGTGTGTGTGTGTGTGTATGTCTGTGTCTGTGTGTGTGTGTGTGTGTGTCTGTGTGTCTGTCTATGTTTCTGTGTGTGTGTGTGTGTGTGTGTGTGTGTCTATGTCTGTGTGTGTGTGTGTCTCTATGTCTGTGTGTGTGTGTGTGTGTGTGTGTGTGTGTCTATGTGTGTGTGTGTGTGTGTTTCTGTGTCTGTATCTGTGTGTGTGTGTGTGTGTGTGTGTCTCTATGTCTGTGTCTGTGTGTGTGTGTTGTGTGGTGTGCATGTGTGAAACACACATCAACACTTCACCTAAAGTAACTTACATTAAATAAATTACCACGGAAACCAGACATGAGTGATGAAGCCACATGACACGACGATGGTTCAGCAGAAATTTAGTTTAGTGTAAAATATCTAAACAACAGTTCTTTTTTTTTAAGATTGTCTTGTGATTTTGACTTAAATAAACTGGAGTTAATGTACATTTATTCCCCAGATACTCACCATAAGTATATCTTTAAGATATGAATGTTTCACCTCTCACCTAAATCTCCCCCAGACTAAAGTGTTGAAAGAGGAAGTGGTTTCTGTCTCTCAGTTAGCTGACAGTTTATTAATATGAGCAGGAGCTGGTTTGTGGTTAAAAACAACTGTCAACAGCATGAACGCTTCAAAATAACCAGAAAAATACGCCTGATTTATGGTTATATACAAGAAGGCAACAAGAAGGTGACAAAAAGGTGACAAAAAGGCAACAAGAAGGTGACAAAAAGGCGACAAGAAGGTGACAAAAAGGCGACAAGAAGGTGACAAAAAGGCAACAAGGTGACAAAAAGGCGACAAGAAGGTGACAAGAAGGTGACAAAAAGGCGACAAGAAGGCGACAAGAAGGTGACAAGAAGGCGACAAAAAGGCAACAAAAAGGCGACAAAAAGGCGACAAAAAGGAGACATAAAGGTGACAAGAAGGCGACGAAAAGGCAACAAGAAGGCGACAAAAAGGCGACAAGAAGGTGACAAGAAGGTGACAAAAAGGCGACAAGAAGGTGACAAGAAGGTGACAAAAAGGCAACAAAATGGCGACAAAAAGGAGACAAAAAGGCGACAAGAAGGTGACAAAAAGGCAACAAGAAGGTGACAAAAAGGCGACAAAAAGGCAACAAGAAGGTGACAAAAAGGCGACAAGAAGGTGACAAAAAGGCGACAAGAAGGCGACAAGAAGGCGACAAGAAGGCGACAAGAAGGTGACAAGAAGGCGACAAAAAGGCAACAAAAAGGCAACAAAATGGCGACAAAAAGGAGACATAAAGGTGACAAGAAGGCGACGAAAAGGCAACAAGAAGGCGACAAAAAGGCGACAAGAAGGTGACAAAAAGGCGACAAAAAGGTGACAAAAAGGTGACAATAAGGTGACAAAAAGGCGACAAGAAGGTGACAAGAAGGTGACAAGAAGGCGACAAGAAGGTGACAAAAAGGCGACAAGAAGGCGACAAAAAGGCGACAAGAAGGCGACAAGAAGGCGACAAAAAGGCGACAAAAAGGCGACAAAAAGGCAACAAAAAGGCAACAAAATGG
>NC_050196.1:20040349-20083872 GCF_008315115.2 Sander lucioperca | reverse complement strand
TATCATGCTTCACCAAAGCATTACTAAACAATAACTAACTATGAAAAAATCAGGCACAACTCTACAATAGCCATCAAGATAATGTTTATAGCTGGTTACAAAGTATTCATAATATTTAACAAGTATATAGTATCTGTTGCAACTTTATAATAACCATCCAGACACTGTTGCTTCACCAGCATTACTAACAATAACTATACTATGAAAAACATCAGTCGCAACTTGTAAACAATGTATGTATACATATATATATATATATATATAATAACCAGCCAGGACAGTGTTTATAGCCGGTTTACAACTAACTAGTAACCTTTAACAAGTGTAGGAATATCGATCCATCTATCTATGTAATGTTATAGATGTTTTAAAAATGGTTTCTTAAGGTTTACAAACATTTTTAATCATTAGCAGATACCTAATATAGTATATGAGGGATAATGTGTGTAACAATAATCTGTTAACAGCACTACTAATAATTAGTAAACATTAGTAATTATAATGTCATTGTGTGTTAACATTAAATGTTGCTACAGTTCAATGCCAATTAACTAAAGATTAATAACTATCAATTTACCATCTGTGAATGGTGGTTACTATAAAGTGTACCGTGATTGCAGTAGACATACAATTTAAAAAAAATTAATAAAATAGTTTATTTTTTTATTAAAAAATATGAATTGATTTTGGAATTCTATGAATCGATTTTGAATCGGTTAGAGCTATTTAAGAAAGCCGTGAACGTGCACTTACCTAGCATCTACACCTGGCTGACAGAGCTTCACTTTCTCATCGGCGCGGCAACGTGCAATCGATTAAGCCACGTGAGTGGATCACACTATTCAAGCTGCGCATGTTCAGTTTATCCTGGATATTTCTTCATCTCTAATTTTGCAATAGCACCCTGATCGCCGAGCGGAGACCACAAAAGACATATTGGCAAGACCAGTGCAGGAGACCGGACAAGTCAAGTCTAAATACCAGCGGAGTCTGAGACAAGTCCGAGACCACAGCGAGACAGTCGCGAGTCTAAGACGGACTCGAGTACTACCGCCCGTCTTGAACTGATTAGGCGCACCCTCACATCGTGTGCATCGTAGTTAATCCTACAGATTCTGTCCACTCCTAGCATCCAGTGTAAGCTCACATCCCTTCCCATGTCATTTTGAGAGCTGTCCAGGCGCCATCCTCAGATTCTGCATACGCATAGAATAATGACCCAGATGCTTGTAGTGACATTTTTCATATTTAAAACACACTTATGTCAACATTCTGGTGCCTTGGGGCTGAAGAACTGGATACCAAAAAACCAACAGAGGGCGAAGTTGCCAATCACTCGAAAAAATAATGAGACCGAGGATTCCAAATGGCGGTCCCACATCCTCAAAGGATTTCAATAATCGCCACCGAGATACAGTGATCACCCTGTGTGACAATCCCTTTCCCAACCAACAGTGTTGGGAAGGATACTTTCAAAAACATATTCCGTTACAGAATACGATGCCCACAAAAGATCAGTTTGTAACGTATTGCGTTATGAGTACTCATCTGAGAACGTATGGCTGAATACTTGGAGTACTTCCACATTGCATTGCATTTTATAACTGTGTAGGCCATGCTTTTTTCGATCCAGCACCTGATAGCTGACTAAAACAGGCCTATTCTGCGTGTGTTCTCCATATTCACTGCCTGAATGTGTACCTAAACAAGCAGATAGATTGTCGTATTGTCGTCCGAACTGCGTACTACAAAAATCTAACTGCAGTCTAAGCAGTACACGAGCAATTTAGCTAACGTTAGCTAGCATGTGATGAAACAGGGCTAGTCACGTCTTCTCAACGGCACTCGGAGCTAGTAATCAGCACATAGGAGAATGTCTAGTTGCACGCAACTCTAAATAGCAAGGGGACGCGTGAAGGAGATGGTTGTGGCAAGCAGAGGCTGCATACTGCCCAGTTATATTTCATCTCCATAGTTAATGCCAATTCCAAGATAGATTGAGAAACGCCTCCTGCCCGGGGCCTCTGTTGTGCTGGTCCGACTCATTGTGACTGATCACGCAAATAGCCAATTTTCGTTTCGTTTCAGAGTGGGGCATCTGGGAAATGCATGGAGTTGCCTTAATTTATCAGAGTGAATAAACCTGTGAAACAGAGAAGTACATCATGTAATCATTGATTTCAACAATGTAACGTATTCTAAATACCACTATTTAAATGTAACTGTAACGGAATACAGTACTCATAATTGTATTCTGAATACGTAACTAGTACGAATGTATTCCGTTACTCCCCAACACTGCCAACCAATCACTACGACAAAGGGGAGAAACCAATACATAACTTTGTATTAAGGGAGTTTTTCCTCGCCACTGTTGCACTAAATGCTTGCTCTTGGGGATAACTGGAATGTTGGGTCTGTATATTATAGAGGTGGTCTAGACATACTCTATCTGTAAAGGTCTTGAGATAACTCTTTTATGATTTGATGCTATAAATAAAATAAAATTGAATTGAATTGCATTCGCCAAACACTTGATTATACTGTATAGATGATCCAGTTCAAACAGCTGGGCCACTTTGGTCCAAACGACATTTAGTGGGAGGAGTTATCGGAGTGTTTAACAGACAGGCATGTAGGCGATAATGGGGCAAGACAGATTGCTCATACAATACATGGTGGGGCTCTCTCGGAAGGAAGTGACAGTGGGCCAGAGGCTTAAGTAAAGCACTAGTAATATATGATATAATAATGGTAGTTATACTGGCCTCACTGAGTGTAGATCTACTGAGCTAGCCAGCAAGTTTACAACCATCAGGCTAGGACGAAACAAAGAACGTCGATGCAAGAAATCTTCATTCCTTTCTCCTTTCCTTATTATGCTGTAAAACTGTGAATACAAATACTATTTTCAGTCACATTCGTTTTTCATCTTATAAGCTATAAAACACATTGCTAGCCACACATATGTAGCAATTATCACATTACGAAGAACAAAGATCCTAGCTTAAACATGCTATACATTTCCCATATTCGTTCAAAACACTATTTAAGTAGAACATTTATACTAACGGCATGCCTTGCGTGTGGGTAAAAACTACTATTAAGCAGTGAAAAAGACAACTTGTTCTGAGACAGCAACACGGACACCCTTCCGTGACTTCTCTGTGTGTCTGCCGATAAACAGGAAGTAGCGATTAACTCACCCAAACGTACATTTCAATACTCGTTATGACCATAGATGGCACTTTAACACAGCAAATGATAAGTGAACGCGGTGTACAAGAACAGACATGAAATATGGTCTGCTCAGACCATGACAGTAGACCCAAACACTCCTCTATTAATCGGTCGTTGTATTATTAAATGTAGCCGTTTTGTTTACCATTTCCATTAAATCTTCATCATCTTTGTATCCTGTCAAACCATTTAAATATGATAGGGGAACTTCCAGAGGAACAGATTGGATAGGTAATACAGCTGGGAACATAACCCATTTTATAACATTGACCTTCCCTGCTCTATGAGAGTTTGAGAGTCGCCCATCTATTAACATTACAAGAGATTTACTAAATAATGGATCCAAATTACTTTACTAGGTCTTTTAACTGGGAGGGATAAGATACACAGATTTATGTTTAGCAAGGGCTGGGCCATGAAATACACCTGATAGGAAGGCGTTACGGGGCACTGAACTGTAGGTAACGCTTCTAGAGGTAACGTGTTCAGACGTGAAAATATCAGCTCCCCCGTGAATTTCTCTATATTTTTTAACAATTTTCTTACCACTGGACAGCTCTCATCGCATGCACGTTAGTTTATAATGTCACTTGACACATTTTTTGTACACCTGAGTCGAGCAGAAAGAAGAAATCAGACAAAAAAGGTAAATGCTGTATGGGCGACGCAGCCGACACAATGAGTCTTGACACCGGAGGATGATGCAGAGTACGGGACCAACCCCGCGACACAAAGTCAGCTAAGTGAACAACGAAACAAAGCTGTGTGGACTGTGTACTGCAAACATAGAGAGATGCTAGACCGCAAATTAGCTAACATAATTAAACTAGTAGTGAAGTCTCGGAGAAGCTCGACAGCCTAACATAGAGATGGCACGGTCGAGCAGCGGGTCTCAGACCTCGAGGACTGTCGCACGGCAACAACAGCCAGTGACAGCTGTGGAAGTTCAACTCCAGAAGGCATTAGACGCTTGAAACCAAAGTCGACAAATCCAAGCGTGAGAATTATTGGCCTCTGAAAGAAGGTACAAGGCAACAAAACACGGTCGACATGTTTGAAAGTGGATACCACGTGTTGAATATGCAAACGGACCGCATTACGCTTGAGCGCTTGACGGGCCAGATAATAAGAGGACAAGAGTGGTCCGGGTGAGGCTGCACGACCGATACTGACCAACAGAATCCTGCAAGCAGCCAGACAACACAGGCACATTAACATCGACGCAACAATGTCTCATCCTACCAGGCTGTTTCCACGGAGGTTCCCACCATCAAGGAAGTCAATGACACATCGGAAAACTGAATGCATCAAAGAACTGCTGACTGTGTGATCACATCTGGACAGTTTCAGGAATAATCGTTAATGCAGAATAACGTAGAAATGATATGCCTCATGTGAAACAAAGTGCGCTCAGTATACTGAGGTGTCCCTATTCTTTCTTCCTCCTATTTTTTTCCCTCTTCTTCCTGCAACAATAATATCTACACACTGGTACTTTACAGTTGCGAATCAGTAAGGGGAAATTGTATTTATTGTATTTTTTGCTGCTTCTGATCCTCATAGCTGTAGTTTTTAGGAATAATAGTACAACCAGGTTAATAAGGGGCCGCGAGCGCCGACAGCGGCGAAGGCCCTATGAACTGAAGGAATATTATTCTTTTCTGCACATGAATCACCTTTCTGAGGGGCTTAACATACTCAAAAACTCACCAAAATGGCGCGATCACATCAGGTCTGGTAGAAAATGTACGTATTTTAAGGGTTTCAGGAATCGGCGCACAAAAGGCTCACTAGTCAATAAATAAATACAAGTTAATATTGAGCCCTGCAGTACGTTTAACCTACACTAACGAAACTTCTACACATATGAAGCATGTCAAGACGTACAAAAAACGTCATGGGAGCCATACCCTAAACTGAACAGGAAGTCCGCCAGTTTGAATGAATGTTGAATTAGTGCGATTTTGGCCATTTCCACATGTCGTACTTTAACAAACTCCTCTAGAGATTTCATATTATTTTTCCTGAGGTCTTTGTACTCTTGGTGTGTGTGTGTCAAATGCACCTCTTCGTGTGTTATTGTTTGTAGTGTTTCTGGGAGGTGGATCAGTTTTTTGCTCGGAACACATTTTATGTCACAACAACTTATTTCTAGTTAAGCTACAGACTTGTCACTCCACATACAATAGTTAAAGTTTAGTTAGTCAAAAGTTAGTTTGACATGTACTTCATAACAATAGTCAGGTCCATAATATTGGGACATCGACACAATTCTAATCTTTTGGCTCTATACCCACCACAATGGATTTGAAATGAAACGAACAAGATGTGTTTTAACTGCAGACTTCAGCTTTAATTTAGGGTATTACACCAAATCAGGGTGACGGTGTAGGAATTACAACGGTTTGTATATGTGCCTCCCACTTTTTAAGGGACCAAAGTATGGGACAGTGGCAGCGCAGCTGTTCATGGCCAGTGTGTGTTATTCCCTCATATCCCATTTACAAGGAGCAGATAAAAGGTCCCAGAGTTCATTTCAAGTGTGCTATGTGCATTTGGAATCTGTACTGTCAACTCTCAATATGAGATCCAAAGAGCTGTCACTATCAGTTGGATGTAATACCCTCAAATTAAGCTGAAAGTCTGCAGTTAAGCACATCTGTTGTTTCATTCAAATCCATTGTGGTGGTGTATAGAGCCAAAAGATTAGAATGTGTCGATGTCCCAATATTTATGGACCTGACTGTAATTGGGTGTTGATGACTATTAGATATGCACATGGAATATTGGAGCTCTAATAATGTGGTAAAGAAGAAATCCGTCCTAAACTTTCTGAAAAAAGACAAGATTAAAAATATTCTCCAAGAGATGCATTTAAATGATGAAGAGCTCATAAAATATCGCAGGGTTGGTAACATTTTCTTCTCATTATACTCAAATACTCAAATAGGAGCGGTGTAATAATTTTTCTGCATTAATATCATTTATTTACTGTCAGAGCTTCTTTTAAAGACACTGAAGGCAGATATGTTTTAGTTAAAGGAGTATTACATGGTGAAGATGTTCTACTAGGGAATGTTTATGCCCCTAATATCCAGGATGAAGTATTGTATGCATATTTACTTAGTCAATTAGCTGATATGGACTGTCCACACTGATATTTGGGGGGTTGCCTTTAATAGTGCGTTATGCCCAATGATGGATAGACTCCCCCCTCAGACAAGCATATCTAAAAATGCCAAGGCTGTTTAAATATTAATAAGAAATTCTATCTTTTAGACATATGGAGGAATTGTAACCCACTTTCAAAACAATACACATTTCATTGTCAGCCCCATTTGTCAGCTTCGCGTATTGACTATATTTTTGTTTCTAGATTTCTCTCACATTTAGTCGAACATGTAGATATAGGCCACATTGCTCTTTCAGACCACGCTCCACACTCCCACCTTTAAGACCCAGCGATTCAAATACAAAACTTTGTTTATCTATGACAAATTCATTAAATATTAACAGACCAAACTGATTCTTAGAAATGAATAATACAATGGAGCTGATCCAAGAACTGTGTGGGATACTTACAAGTCATATACAAGTCAGAAGAAAAAACAGCGAGCTGCCAAACAACTTGAGATGGAAAATTAAATAAAACAATTAGAGGAAGCCTATTATTAAACAAAAGCAAATGCAACCCTTATTGAACTAAAATCAGCTAGAACAGCATTACATAATCTGATAACAAGAAAGGCAGAAATGGATATCCTATTCACTAGACATTTTTTTTGTATTTGCAAACAAACCAAATCGCCTTTTAGCACGGCTAGCAAATAAGGGTAGAAACTATAATCACAACACAAGACGTCTATTCCATATTATTAATTATCTCAATACTTCTAAGACGCCTGGTACTATTGTTTCTATGGACACTGATAAGGCGTTTAATAGAATTGAATGGGAATATATGTTGATGTAATTTGGTTTTGGGTCGGGCTTTCTGGGCTGGATCAGACTGCTATACAAGGAACCTACAGCTTCAGTTCTGACTAATGGTCTCCTGTCTACTCCCTTTAAAGTGACAAGGCAAAACCCAGATTTTCAGGGAGTAATGCTTGGTTCGAAACAACATACAATTCTGTTGTTATGCTGATGATATCCTTATGACATTAACAAGCCCTTCTAAATCATTAGCAGCCTTGACCTATGGTCATGAAGGCTGGGTCATGACCAAAAGAACGAGATCCAGGGTACAAGCAGCCGAAATGGGTTTCCTCAGGAGGGTGGCTGGCATCTCCCTTAGAGATAGGGTGAGAAGCACAGTCATCCGTGAGGAGCTCGGAGTAGAGACGCTGCTCCTTTGCGTCGAAAGGAGTCAGTTGAGGTGGTTCGGGCATCTGGTAAGGATGCCCCCTGGGCGCCTCCCTAGGGAGGTGTTTCCAGGCACGTCCAGCTGGGAGGAGGCCTGCGGTTGGGTTGACACCCATTTCAATGACAAGGGGCCAATGAACCGGGGGGACAGTTTTTTTAAATCAGTTCTCAGAGGAATATTTTTAGAAGAAAGCCAAACTCTCTCACCCACTTTAGGGTCTCTACGTCGATCCGCGAGGTTGGGGTTATTCTCCACTGACCGGAGCAGGGCAGCAAGCATAAGCTCCCTCTCTTGCATAGGGAACAATTCAATTCAATTTTATTTATAGTATCAAATCATAACAAGAGTTATCTCAAGACACTTCACAGATTAGACAGAGTAGGTCTAGACCACACTCAACAATTCTAGTAATTCCCCAAGAGCAAGCATTTAGTGTGACAGTGGCGAGAAAAACTCCCTTTTAGGAAGAAACCTCGGACAGACCCAGGCTCTTGGTAGGCGGTGTCTGAAGGTGCCAGTTGGGGGTGTGATGAATAGTGGCAATAACAGTCACAATAAAAAACTAGAACTGCAAGCAGTTATGACGGGGCCCAAGCCACCCACGGCAGTCGCCCCCGACGCCCCGGGGAGCGCGCGAAAGCGGAACCCGAAGCCCGGAGGCGGGGAGGCAAACGTCGCAAAATATCGAGAGCCGCGACCCACGACATCTGCGGTACGTCGCCATTGCAAACGTAGCGGTCAACAGTTTACCTCCACGCATATACAGACCACCTTTAACAATTGTCTACAATAAACAAACTTCTTAACCCCCCTGACCGCTGGGGACAGCAGAGAGAAATGAGAGAGTGACTGAGAGGGTGGAGGGGGGAGGCAGGTGTGGTGGTTGAAGGAGCAGGGGAGGTGGTCACGTTGTTGCAAATGGCGTCATAGGCGCCGATTATGTTTTCCTCCGTGGGTGCTTCGTGCGAAATTAAGGATCAATGACTCCAACATAACCAATCACACTATGACAGACTCTCCACTTAGCACTAACTGCAATGTTTAATTGCACGGTATCGGCTCCTATGAATGGTGTTGATTTTGGATTGAAAAAGTGAGAGAAAAGAGTTGAATGGTGAAGGTTGTAGAAACTTTGTCAGGTGGGTTAAGAAGTTTGTTTATTGTAAAAAACCAAAGGAGCACGCAAAAGTAAAAACCAAAACCTAACGGTAAGAGGCAAACATCAGTAAATATTGAGAAGAATAAAAAAGAAGATATTCGAAAAAGGTTTTGCGCAATGCGGAAAAAAAATTAAGCGGAAATGGGCGTGGCCTATATCATGTGATTCAGCTTGATTCAAGGAACACGTGGATCTATGGTTTTCTAATGTGCGATGTGTAATGTGGAAGTTAAAGGCAAAAAAACATTATAGCGCCACCTAGTGGTCCACATGTGTAATTTTTGGTAGGTGTGGTCCATCACCCATTGTCTATCTACCCTGTAAATGTAAAGTTGTTCACGTTAGTGTAAGTAGTAAATGTAGACGTGGGTCCCATATGCCACGCCCACTTTGACCCCTCAGTACCCCACTCTAGGGTTGGCCTCAGGAGTGGCTCTAGATGGTACCCATCAAATTTTGTAAAAATCAGATTAGCGGTTTAATGAGATATAAACTTTTTGTACTTGTAGCGCCCCCTAGTGGCCAATTTTTGTAAAACGGGTGGGTGACCTTCAGAGGGTCATGCTAAACAAGAATCTAAAGTTTGGCGTTGATGGCATTTATTTTGGCCGAGATATGGCAAAGTTGGTGTTTTCATAGTTAGCTACACAAATTTGTTTGTGCGTAATATGCGCAATTTTTATCCTATCAAAATTCTTTTTATTAACTTTTTGTTCAGCCCATCTGGAGATGCTACCTGCCAAATTTCGTGCCGATCGGTCGCACGGTCTTGGAGGAGTTCGAAAAAGTAGGTTTTTGATAAATCGCGATTTTCACGCATAAAAGTTTAGGCGGAAATGGGCTATATATCACGTGATTCAGTTGGATCCAGGGAACGCGTGGATATATAGTTTTTGAATGTCCGGTGTACGGTGTGGGAGTTATAGGGCCAAACGCATTTTTTCTGCTATAGCGCCACCTAGTGGTGGAAGTAGGTCTATTTTTGCGCCTAAGGTCCTTGCGGAGTTTGGGACCATTCCTGAAAAAACCAACCCCCCATCATGTACGGTTTAGGCTGTAGTCGGAGTTTTAGGCGGAGAAGAAAAATAAAAATAATGTATGATGATGATGATTAATCAGTAGAAAAACAATAGGGTTCTACAGCCCTGCTGTATGAACGGCATAGCTTTGCTATTGCCCGTTCTTACAGACTCGGGCTTGGACCCCTAATAATGGAACAGTGACTAGAAATAGTAGTTGTAGTAGTTCATGGCATAGCAGGGCACTGCAGGGCGTAGCATGACATAGCAGGATACTGCAGGGTACCGCAGAGCGTAGCAGGGTGTAACAGGGCATTGCAGGGCGTGCAGCAGGACCACGGTGACAGCTGCAACCATGATTTTGGTGCCACCCTAATCCAAGGAAACATCCATCTCCATCCATCTTCTTCCGCTTATCCGGTAACGGGTCGCGGGGGTAGCAGCTCCAGCAGGGGACCCCAAACTTCCCTTTCCCGAGCCACATTAACCAGCTCCGACTGGGGGATCCCGAGGCGTTCCCAGGCCAGGTTGGAGATATAATCCCTCCACCTAGTCCTGGGTCTTCCCCGAGGCCTCCTCCCAGCTGGACGTGCTTGGAAAACCTCCCTAGGGAGGCGCCCAGGGGGCATCCTTACCAGATGCCCGAACCACCTCAACTGGCTCCTTTCGACGCGAAGGAGCAGCGGCTCTACTCCGAGCTCCTCACAGATGACTGAGCTTCTCACCCTATCTCTAAGGGAGACGCCAGCCACCCTCCTGAGGAAACCCATTTCGGCCGCTTGTACCCTGGATCTCGTTCTTTCGGTCATGACCCAGCCTTCATGACCATAGGTGAGGGTAGGAACGAAAACTGACCGGTAGATTGAGAGCTTTGCCTTCTGGCTCAGCTCTCTTTTCGTCACAACGGTGCGATAAATTGAGTGTAATACCGCACCCGCTGCGCCGATTCTCCGACCAATCTCCCGCTCCATTGTTCCCTCACTCGCGAACAAGACTCCAAGGTACTTGAACTCCTTCACTTGGGGTAAAGACTCATTCCCTACCTGGAGAAGGCACTCCATCGGTTTCCTGCTGAGAACCATGGCCTCAGATTTAGAGGTGCTGATCCTCATCCCAGCCGCTTCACACTCGGCTGCGAACCGATCCAGTGAGTGCTGAAGGTCACAGGCCGACGATGCCATCAGGACCACATCATCTGCAAAAAGCAGCGATGAGATCCCCAGCTCACCAAACTGCAACCCCTCTCCACCCCGACTACGCCTCGATATCCTGTCCATAAATACTACAAACAGGATTGGTGACAAAGCGCAGCCCTGGCGGAGGCCAACTCTCACCTGAAACGAGTCCGACTTACTGCCGAGAACCCGGACACAGCTCTCGCTTTGGTCGTACAGAGATTGGATGGCCCTGAGAAGGGACCCCCTCACCCCATACTCCCGCAGCACCTCCCACAGTGTCTCCCGGGGGACCCGGTCATACGCCTTCTCCAGATCCACAAAGCACATGTAGACCGGTTGGGCATACTCCCAGGCTCCCTCCAGGATCCTTGCGAGAGTAAAGATCTGGTCCGTTGTTCCACGACCAGGACGGAATCCGCATTGTTCCTCTTCAACCTGAGGTTCGACTATCGACCCAACCCTCCTTTCCAGCACCTTGGAGTAGACTTTACCGGGGAGGCTGAGAAGTGTGATACCCTGTAATTGGCACACACCCTCTGGTCCCCCTTTTTGAAAAGGGGAACCACCACCCCGTCTGCCACTCCTTAGGCACCGTCCCCGACTTCCACGCAATGTTGAAGAGGCGTGGAAGGAAACATGCTGGGCGAAAAAAAGCATAAGGACTCCGGGGAATAAGCTCCCCAGAACTAGGTTAGTAACAAGCATTTCTGGGACGTGGATGCACACAAATGGAAAGCAAGAGGAGAGAGAAGCTCAGTGTGTCAAAGGAAGTCCCCCGGCAGTCTAAAACTATAACAGCATAATTAAGAGCGACAGGTTAAGGAGAGGAGCCTGGTCGGGCTAGAACTCTCCTCAACTGGATCGGGCTGTACTGGCCTGCCTCCCTCTACTTTGATTATATTATTGATTATATGGTAAATTAATCTGACGACTATGACGAGAAGCAGGTGGGCCAGGCTAGGCGGACGCTGCAACTCCTCACTCCCTAACTATAAGCTTTATCGAAGAGAGTTTTAAGTTTACTCCTCAATGTGGTGACGGTGCCTGCCCCCCGAACCCAGACTGGGAGTTGGTTCCACAGGAGAGGAGCCTGATAGCTGAAGGCTCTGGCTCCCTTTCTACTTTTAGAGACTCTAGGAACCACAAGTAACTCTGCATTCTGGGAGCGCAATGCTTTAGTGGGACAATAAGGTACTATGAGCTCTTCAAGATATGATGGTGCTTGACCATTTAGAGCTTTGTAGGTCAGAAGAAGGATTTTAAATTCAATCCTGGATTTTACAGGAAGCCAATGCAGAGAAGCTAATACAGGAGAAATATGATCTCTTTTCTTAGTTCTTGTCAGAACACGCGCTGCAGCATTCTGGATCAGCTGGAGAGTCTTAAGGGTTTTATTTGAGCATCCTGATAATAAGGAATTACAATAGTCCAGCCTGAAAGTACAAATGCATGGATTAGTTTTTTAGCATCGTTTTGAAACAGGATGTTCCTTATTTTGGCAATGTTTCGAAGGTGAAAAAAGGCTGTTCTTGAGGTTTGTTTTAAGTGGGCGTTAAAGGATATATCCTGATCAAAAATAACTCCTAGATTTCTGACAGTAGTGCTGGAGGCCAGGGCAATACCACCCAGAGTAGCTATATCTTTGGATAATGAGGTTCGGAGGTGTTGAGGGCCCAGCACAATAACTTCAGTTTTGTCTGAGTTTAACATTAGAAAATTGTAGGTCATCCATGATTTTGTATCTTTGATGCATGCTTGAAGTTTGGTTAACTGACTGGTTTCGTCTGGCTTAATTGATAGGTATAATTGGGTGTCATCCACGTAACAATGAAAGTTAATTGAGTGATTCCTAATAATATTGCCTAGAGGAAGCATATATAAGGTGAATAGAATTGGTCCAAGCACTGAGCCTTGTGGAACGCCATGGCTAACTTTAGCGTGCCTGGAGGAATCTTCGTTAACATTAACAAATTGAGATTGATCAGATAAATAGGACTTAAACCAGCTTAGTGTGATTCCTTTAATGCCAACTAAGTGTTCCAGTCTCTGTAACAGGATGGTATGGTCAATAGTGTCGAATGCAGCACTAAGTCTAGCACTATCTAATAAGGCAAGTACGGAGACAAGTCCTTTGTCTGAAGCAGTTAGAAGGTCGTTAGTAATTTTCACCCAGTGCCGTCTCTGTGCTATGATGCATTCTAAATCTTGACTGAACGTCCTCAAATCAGGATCGAGGGTGGTTTTTTTTAAGAAGAGGTTTTATCACAGCTACTTTAAATGACTGCGGTACATAACCTGTTCATAAAGACATATTGATCATATCTAGTAATGAAGTGTTAACCACAGGTAACGCTTCTTAAGTAGCCTCGTTGGGATGGGGTCTAAGAGACAGGCAGATTGCTTAGCTGAAGAGACCTTTAACATTAATTGTTGAAGGTCTATAGGATAAAAGATAATAAAGGATTCTGCGGAAATACTGGGAAATACTGGGTGTGGTTAAAACAGTGGGTGGCCTTATGCACACTCTGACTGAAACCAATTGAATCTAGTAGTGAGTTGAAAGCAATACTAAGGCTATCGTTGTCAACGTCCACATAGATATTAAAATCACCTACAATAAGTACTTTGTCTGATTTAAGGACTACGCATGATAAAATCTCAGAGAATTCAGATAAAAATTCAGAATATGAACCTGGAGCTCGGTAAACAACAACAAATATAATTGGCTGTAATGTTTTCCATGTTGGATGTTGAAGATTAAGAACAAGGCTTTCAAATGATTTATAATTTAGTTTAGGTTTAGGATTAATTAACAGGCTTGAATCAAAGATGGCTGCAACTCCCCCTCCTCGGCCAGAGCCTTGTGGAATTTGAGTATTAATATGACTGGGAGGAGTGGATTCATTTAGACTAACATATTCTTCATTGCACAGCCATGTTTCAGTAAGACAGAATAGATCAATTTGATTATCTGATATCAGATTGTTTACTAGTACTGCTTTAGAAGACAGAGATCTAATATTTAATAGGGCTAATGGCTAAGCTAAAGTAGCTAATATGTTTTAACAAAAAACGTATTGAGATTGTTAAAACGTATTTCTCTTACAGCAGTCGCTGTAAGAGAAGAAAACTATAAGTGCTTGAGTATAACTAGTGTAGTTTAAATGCAATCCAGGCACTTAGCTGCTAAATTAAACAATAAAGAAGAGTTGAGTAAGTTTTTGCTGGAGCAGCAAAGTAGCGTCCGTGAGATGGGAGCACCGGAAATGAGACAATACGCTTACCATAAACGTCAGCATGTCAGGCAATTTCAGAGGGGGTTGCTGACCAATAGCAGCCTTGAACGGTGCAAATGGTCAAAATCATCCATAATTTGCACATAAATATTAATATAGTTGACATCCTGTTGGGTTTAGGTTATGGCTCCAAGAGATTGTTTTGTACAGTTGGACTGATACATATGCATAACAAATCTCATAGGTCTAGGTGAAATGCACTGCAGGGGCTACATTTTGTAACTGTAGTAGGGGGCGCTATTGAGCCAATTAACCATAATCAGGCCTGAGACCCATGTGGATCACTTCAGGCCTAGACTAACATCATGTAGGAAAGATTTGGGGTAGATCGTACAATATATGTTCAAGTTACAACTATTTTCTTTTTCATGATTTAACATCTAAGTTCGACGTGCCCATTAGGTAGAGGCTGAGCGACGCTCTTCAACAAAAGATCACAATATTCAAATTGAAGCATCATCAACTTCTTAAGGCATTCCGGTCCACTTTTGAAATGAGATCTAGTCAACCAACTAGGAAGAAGACACCAAAGCGTAAGAACTGTAACTTCCTGTTTTTTAGGAAACATCAAAATTGGCGCCCTGCTCCACCCACACCATATGATAATAATGAAAAAGCTTCGCAATTATGCTCCGCCAAGGTCTTTCGATTATACTGACAAATTTTGAGGTCAGAAGTCAGGTCAAATCTGTAGGAGGAGTTTGTTAAAGTATAACCCCAGAAAAGTTCAAAATCATCCATAATTTGCACATTAAGATTAATATAGCTGACATTCTGTTGATGATACATATGCATACCATCTAGGTGAAACGCAGTGCAGGGGCTTCTTCTTTGAAATTTTGTAGGGGCAAATTGAGCCAATTTACCATAATCAGGCCTGAGAACCATGAAATCACTTCAGGCCTAGACTAACATCATGGAGGAAAGATTTGGGGTAGATCGTACAATATATGTTTAAGTTACAACAACTTTCTTTTTCATGATTTAACATCTAAGTTCGACGTGCCCATTAGGTAGAGGCTGTAACTTCCTGTTGCCATTAGGGGGCGCTATGATTATATATTATTATTATATCAATATTGACATGTACAGTGAGGAAAATAAGTATTTGAACACCCTGCTATTTAGCAAGTTCTCCCACTTAGAAATCATGGAGGGGTCTGAAATTGTCATCGTAGGTGCATGTCCACTGTGAGAGACATAATCTAAAAAAAAAAATCCAGAAATCACAATGTATGATTTTTTAACTATTTATTTGTATGATACAGCTGCAAATAAGTATTTGAACACCTGAGAAAATCAATGTTAATATTTGTAGCCTTTGTTTGCAATTACAGAGGTCAAACGTTTCCTGCAGTTTTTCACCAGGTTTGCACACACTGCAGGAGGGATTTTGGCCCACTCCTCCATACAGATCTTCTCTAGATCAGTCAGGTTTCTGGGCTGTCGCTGAGAAACACGGAGTTTGAGCTCCCTCCAAAGATTCTCTATTGGGTTTAGGTCTGGAGACTGGCTAGGCCACGCCAGAACCTTGATATGCTTCTTACAGAGCCACTCCTTGGTTATCCTGGCTGTGTGCTTCGGGTCATTGTCAGGTTGGAAGACCCAGCCTCGACCCATCTTCAATGCTCTAACTGAGGGAAGGAGGTTGTTCCCCAAAATCTCGCAATACATGGCCCCGGTCATCCTCTCCTTATGCTTCACAGTAGGGATGGTGTTCTTGGGATGGTACTCATCATTCTTCTTCCTCCAAACACGGTTAGTGGAATTATGACCAAAACGTTCTATTTTGGTCTCATCTGACCACATGACTTTCTCCCATGACTCCTCTGGATCATCCAAATGGTCATTGGCAAACTTAAGACGGGCCTTGACATGTGCTGGTTTAAGCAGGGGAACCTTCCGTGCCATGCATGATTTCAAACCATGACGTCTTAGTGTATTACCAACAGTAACCTTGGAAACGGTGGTCCCAGCTCTTTTCAGGTCATTGACCAGCTCCTCCCGTGTAGTTCTGGGCTGATTTCTCACCTTTCTTAGGATCATTGAGACCCCACGAGGTGAGATCTTGCATGGAGCCCCAGTCCGAGGGAGATTGACAGTCATGTTTAGCTTCTTCCATTTTCTAATGATTGCTCCAACAGTGGACCTTTTTTCACCAAGCTGCTTGCCAATTTCCCCGTAGCCCTTTCCAGCCTTGTGGAGGTGTACAATTTTGTCTCTAGTGTCTTTGGACAGCTCTTTGGTCTTGGCCATGTTAGTAGTTGGATTCTTACTGATTGTATGGGGTGGACAGGTGTCTTTATGCAGCTAACGACCTCAAACAGGTGCATCTAATTTAGGATAATAAATGGAGTGGAGGTGGACATTTTAAAGGCAGACTAACAGGTCTTTGAGGGTCAGAATTCTAGCTGATAGACAGGTGTTCAAATACTTATTTGCAGCTGTATCATACAAATAAATAGTTAAAAAATCATATATTGTGATTTCTGGATTTTTTTTTTTAGATTATGTCTCTCACAGTGGACATGCACCTACGATGACAATTTCAGACCCCTCCATGATTTCTAAGTGGGAGAACTTGTAAAATAGCAGGGTGTTCAAATACTTATTTTCCTCACTGTAGATGTCTTCAGGCCAGGACCCCTGCACCCAGCCTGAGCAGCTTGGAGCAGATTTTTTTTCATGGCGAAACATGCCCCGCCCACACTGTTTGGCGTGCACTAAAAAGCTTAGCAATTTTGCTTCGCCAAGGTTATAATCGGTTTAAATCTGTAGGAGTTTGTTAAAGTACATCCCCTGAAAATGGTCAAAATCATCCATAATTTGAAAATGAATTTTAATACAGCGGACCTCCTGTTGGGTTTAGGGGGTGGCTCCAAGAGGCTTTTTCTCTGGATATGATACATATGCCTACTAAATGTCATATATCTACGTGAAAGTTAAAGGAGGGAGCTTTAACTTTGAAAACTGATAGGGGGCGCTATCGAGCCAATTTGCCATGCCCAAGTCTGAGACCCATGTCAGATCCCAATTTTCACCAGGTCTGACATGCGTCCCAATTTTCATGCGTTTTTGAGTAGCCCAAGCACCTCAAAACTGTGCTCAAACGCATAGAATAAAAGAAAGAAAGAACATTTGAATGATGTCGGTGCTCGGGCCATAATAATAATAAGAAACATTTGAATTTCAATAGGGCCTTCGCCTACCGACGCTTTTGGGCCCTAATAAGAAGAAAGAAAGAAGAAGAAAAAACATTAGAAGGGCAATAAGGCCTTCACCAACCGACACTGTCAGTGCTCAGGCCCTAATAAGAAGAAAAAATTATAATCCTTTGGATTTCAATAGGGCCTTCGCCCTTCCGACGCTGTCGGTGCATGGGCCCTAATAAGAAAGAAAGAAAGAAAGAAGAAAAAACATTAGAAGAGCAATAGGGCCTTCGGCCCCAACGATGTCGGTGCTCGGGCCCTAATAATAGAAAGAAGACAAAGCAACATTAGAATTTCAATAGGGCCTTCACCACAGACGATGTTGGTGCTCGGGCCCTAATTAAAGCTGCAAGCAGCGATGAACAGGCCTGTGAGTCCACCGAGTCTACTCGTAAATTTCGTGCAGATCGGACTCATGCCCTAGGAGGAGTTAGAAAAAGTAAGTTTCGCATGCAAAGTTTCGTGAATATCGGAATCACGGTCTAGGAGGAGTTCGAAAGAATGTGCGTAAAACTAGTGAAAAATGCATAAAATTCTAAATGGCCGACTTCCCCTTGGGCAGAGCTAATTAAAGTAAATTGGAAATATGTTATAAATGATGAGAGAAATGTGTGCACAAAATCTGGTTAATATCGGAGCAACTATGTCCAAATTAAGATATGCAACCCTTCCTGTTTTGACAGCCAACTACAGGAAGTTGGTCCTCTATAACTTTTTAACTATCAAAATTCTTTTGATAACTTTTTGTCATGAGGGTCCTAACATACTACCAGCAAAGTTTCGTGAAGATTGCAATCACAGCCTTGAGGCGTTAGAAAGAATGTAAAACACATGAAAAATGCATACAATTCAAAATGTCCAACTTCCGGTTGGGCGGAGCTAATGAAAGTAAATTGGAAATATGTCCGAAATGATGAAAGCAATTTGTGTACTAAATCTGGTGAATATCGGAGCAACTATGTCCAAATTAGGCCTTCCACTCATTAGGGGGCGCTATGGAGCCCACTCACAGGTATGTACCAAATTGCTGTACTGTCTCGCAATGCTCCCAGGTTTTAATGTGGGTGCCAATTTGTGTGAGTTTTTGTGTATATTGAGGCCATCAAAAATGCACCCAAGGGTGAAAACCAATTAGGAGGCGCTATAGAGCCACCATACTACTCCCAAGCCTAAATGTGAACTCAGATCGAAGAATTTATTGTTCTGCACATGGCTGCACAATTTCGAGTTTGGTTGCATCCTAAAGTCCTCAAACACTTGTTCATAAAATGAAAATGTTCGCATGAAAACCAAGATGGCCAACTTGTGTTTGTTTGTGTGTGTGTGTGTGTGTGTGTGTGTGTGTGTGTGTGTGTGTGTGTGTGTGTGTGTGTGTGTGTGTGTGTGTGTGTGTGTGTGTGTAGGTTTCTGGAGTATCCTGGTGCTGTCAGTATTACTAGGATGTATCTGCTGTGTTTTCTCATGGACCCTCACATACCTTAATTCGTACCAGCCTGGCATGGGGTTGGAAACACCACTGACACTGGCCGACTTCAGGTAAGACACAAGGTTACACCAATATATCAGACTAGTGTCTACCTATAAGGGAAAACATTGTGCAAAATGCGAGAATACAATCTTAACTTTGTAACTTATGTTAAAATGTTCGCTTGTACAAAAATTCACACACAAGCTGAATTTATAGTCACAGAAAGAAAAAAAACACATACAGAGCTTGTAGAAAAAAAATTTCACTCAGAAAATATTCACACCACAATGTTCTGAATGTGAACTCAACAAACACAAATGTGTAAATTGATATTTACATGAATACAATGACAGCTGCAAACCTGTAATGCAACCTTTTCTTTATATATATATCTTTTTACTTGAGTCCATTTTTAAGTACAACCACAACTAAGTGATTACAATCTCCTCTTGGTCACTGCAACTTCACAAATGTGCTCTCTTACATCACAAAGTTACGAATTTGCACACCTTGACTTTTGTGTGTGTGTGTCTTTTCTTCTAGAGATGGATCTGGCCATGGTTTCCACATGGGTTATAGTGTTGCTGTCCTTAACGGCATCATGGCCATGCTCACTGTCATCTGGAGCCTCACCTGACACACAAACACATAGGGATGTCCCGATCAGCTTTTTTTGGCCCTCCGATCCAACCTGCAGATTCCACACACAGTCCCGATCTGATAATTGTATTTCGTCAGATAATAGAGCTGCACACCGTTGTTTTTTTTATTTTATAAAAATAACTAAGTAACTAAAATATGTTTTAAATGGATACTTCACCGATTAGCATTAAGCTTTGTATCAGTAGAAACCCGGGAGTATTTTTGAATGATTGTGCTTCCCTCCCTCATGTCCCCCTGAGATGAGAGTTCTCTGTATTGTGGGTCAGGAAATGCCTCTGATGAAAAATCGTCATTTAGCGTCATCGGAGGCATTTTTGCCCAGAGGACTACAGCCAGCTAGTTCCGCATGTTTTCAACCCGCCCGTAGGGGGTGGGACTGTCACTACCGATGCGAGTCGAGTGTCAGCCATCTTGAAGATACCACTCTCTCTTTTCAGCAGCAAACTTTTACAACAATTATGTGCATTCAAACTACCGCACATGTGTACCACCGGGATACATTGGTACCGGAGAATATGCAGGAAACTTTATTACAGACGGAATACTCAACACACTACGCAAGCTTCATCTGCTACAGAGACCAGCACCTCAGCCTGCGGTGTCGCCCGATGCCGCTAGCCGGGGAAGGGGACCTCGACAGCGGTGTGCAGGAGTTCGAGCTAGGTGGAAAGCTAACGCTAGCCGGCCACCTGTCCCATCCATGCAAGTGTCCGCTCATTAGACAACAAACTGGACTACATCCAACTTCAACGAAGCTCCCAACGCGAGTTCAGAGACTGCTGTGTTTTTGTTTTTGTGGAAACATGGCTGAACAACAGTGAACCGGACTACGCTATCTAAGGCCTGCTAGCCTTCAGAGCAGATAGAGATGCTGCTCTGTCGCCGGCTAAGACTCGTGGAGGTGTGCTGCGTTAACACGGACTGGTGCAGAAATGGGGTGCTTGTATCCAACTACTGCTCACCGCTGGTGGAGTTTGTGACTGTTAAATGCCGACCATTCTACGCAAATTCAAGGCTGTGTTTATACTCGGTGTTTAGCTACATCCAACCAAGCGCTAATGCTACCAATGCGTTAGCTAAACTTTACGGAGCCTGTAATGTGTGTGCGTGCACTAAATGTAGCCTGTTTCGTATGTCGTTTTTATATATTTTAAATATGCAACACCACTTGAGCCACAGTGAAATGTTTTGTGTATATGGTTGAAATGACAATAAAACACACTTGACTCCCTCTCTGTAACCAATTTCACTGTCTAAGTCTGTAACTGGTAGGCGTGGCTTGGGAGTGGCCTCGTAGGGAAGCGAAGCAAGTGGGGAGTTCTGGGAGTTGTCTTTCATCCACATGAACCAAAAATACATTTTCTGGCTTTTCTCGGTCTAGAAGGCACCAACTTCTAAAATAAATTCACATTTCTACTACATAAATGACCCAATTTAATACATATTCATATTTCTAGTAATGAAATATCCCTTTAAGCTTATATATATGTATTTTCTCTCAACACCAAAACAACCAGCAAACCCCAACCAAAAAATAGTATATTATAAAGTTCCCCGCTGGTCCCCGATGTCTCTGTGGTGCGGTGTGTGATGAAAGGTGATGATCACTACAAGCTGATGTGAATGATCAGACCCTTAATATAAGTCCTCATTACACAATGGAAGTTCTCCAGGCTTCTAGAGGGAGCAGCTAAGTGGAACAGCTTGATTTTCGACCCCACGGGGAGATATATATATATATATATATATATATATATATATATATATATATATATATATATATATATACACACACACACAGTCTATGCTCCCGTCTCATGCCCTCCCGGCTGGTGCCGTCCCCGAGCTTCGACTTTTCAAAATAAAAGCTCGCGTCTGGTCCCTATGTCTTCGTACTTTGGTGTTTTGGACGTTTTTGAACTAAACAGTACGGCAATCATGCTAATGAATACAATAACTTTTTCAGCAGATGTCTTACTTACAACACGATGGAGTTAGCAAAGCAGTTTTGTGTTTATATGTGCAGGCGGGATTTATTCAGTTTGATAAATCTCACCCTCTCCGGGAACCATCATTTTATCGTGGTGGAGAGGTTTGTGTGTCTCTATGAACCTGAGGGCTGTGTTGTCTGGAGATTGTGCTCCTGGTAGGGTCTCCCTTGGCAAAGTGGTTTCAGGTGAGGGGCCAGACAAAGAATGGTTCATAAACCCCTATGAGTCATCGAGGAAGAGGTGAAGTTACCCTGCCTGGAGGAAGCCCGGGGCCCCCGTCTGGAGCCAGGCCCAGATGGAGGGCACGTGCGAGTGCCTGGTGGCCGGGTTTGCCACGGAGCCCGGTCGGGCACAGCCCCAAAAAGCAACGTGGCACCTCCCTCTCCAATCCATGGGCCCACCACCTGTGGGAGGAACCGCTGGGGGCGGGTGCGCTGCCAGATGGGTGGCAGTGAAGGTCAGGGGCCTCGACGGACCAGACCCGGGCGGCAGAGGCTGGCTCTGGGGACGTGGAACGTCACCTCTCTGTGGGGGAAGGAGCCGGAACTTGTGTGGGAGGTGGAGCGCTACCAATTAGATCTGGTGGGGCTTACCTCTACGCACAGTCTCGGTTCTGGAACCATACTCCTGGATAGGGGTTGGACTCTTTTCTTCTCCGGAGTTGCCCAGGGTGTGAGGCGCCAGGCGGGTGTGGGGATACTCACAAGCCCCCGGCTGAGCGCCGCTGCGTTGGAGTTCACCCCGGTGGACGAGAGGGTTGCCTCCCTACGCCTGCGGTAGGCCTGCACGATATTGGAAAAAACATTGCGATATTTTTTTCCCTGCGATATATATTGCGATATGAAAAAAAGACTAATTTTTACAAGAGGACATAAATACCTCTATTTAGAAATACTAAATCATTCTCAACTACTGGGTGATTTTGTAGGGGAGTGCATCTACATAGAAAATAAAAATGAAAAAGGAAATTTTCTTATGTGAACCAGTCTTTGTTGAACTTTAATGCTTTACAAAAACCAAATCAAGTAAGCGCTGTGATTATTCTTCTGAAGTGATTTTGGAGAGGGAAATTAGGAATAAAAACACTGGTTGACTGACATGACACGATTGTATTCATATAATATCAATCCAGGCTAAAGTGAATGATATTAATAATGCATGCATGTTGCTTCCTCTAAATTTCAGGTTGTGGTCAACTAGCAGGGCCTGCTTTGGTTGTTTGATAAATTAATTAAAATTGATCATGATTGTTGGTTTGCTGTGCATGCAGAGCCTGCATGTCACACTCTTGCAACAAACTGTGTATCTTAGAACACTTAAATCAGTGTAAATTACGTTATATCAGAAACAGACTGCTGTTGTAGATTAGTGTTACATTTCCAGCGTCGCAGCTCCAAACCATAACGTTAGTTGGGACAGACGCCTTGTTTCTTTAGGCTAAGAAGAACGGTGAAAGTTTACTTTTTTATCAAGCAGCAAAGAAGTTGTAGCGTCAACATCGCAACGTCCTGCGATGTGACTATCGCGCATGCGCACATCGCGATGTAGACGATGAAACAAAATATCGTGCAGCCCTTGCTTGCGGGTTGTGGGGGGGGAAAACTCTGACTGTTGTTTGTGCTTATGCACCAAACAAAAGCTCGGAGTATTCGGCTTTCTTGGAGACCTTGAATGGAGTCCTGCATGGGGCTCCAGGGGGGGACTCTATAGTTCTGCTGGGGGACTTCAACGTGCACGTGGGCAATGATGGAGACACATGGAGAGGCGTGATTGGGAGGAACGGCCTCCCTGATCTAAATCCGAGTGGTTGTTTGTTGTTGGACTTCTGTGCTAGTCATGGATTGTCTATAACGAACACCATGTTCGAACATAGGGATGCTCATAAGTGTACTTTGTACCAGAGCACCCTAGGCCAAAGGTCAATGATCGATTTTATAATCATTTCATCTGATCTGAGGCCATATGTTTTGGACACTCGGGTGAAGAGAGGGGCAGAGCTGTCAACCGATCACCATCTGGTGGTGAGTTGGGTCAGGGGGTGGGTGAAGACTCTGGACAGACCTGGTAAGCCCAAACGGGTAGTGCCCGAAACTATTGGGAACGTCTGGATGAGGCCCCTGACTTTCAACTCACACCTCCGGCGGAGCTTTTCGTGCATCCCTGTGGAGACTGGGGGCATTGAATCCAAGTGGACGATGTTCAAAGTTTCCATTGCTGAAGCTGCGGCAAGGAGCTGTGGTTTTAGGGTCTTAGGTGCCTCAAGGGGCGGTAACCCACAAACACCGTGGTGGACACCGGTGGTCAGGGAAGCCGTCCAACTGAAGGAGTCTTTCCGGGATATGTTATCCTGGACGACACCAGAGGCAGTTGCAGGGTACCGAAGGGCCGTGAAAGAGTTCAGAGAAGACATGGAGAAGGACTTTCCGTCGGCACCAAGGTGTTTCTGGAAAACCGTTCGCCACCTCAGGAGGGGGAAGCGGGGAACCTTCCAAGCTGTGTACAGTAAGGATGGGACGCTATTGACCTCAACTGTGGAGGTAATAGGGCGGTGGAAGGAGCACTTTGAGGAACTCCTAAATCCAACTAATACGCCCTCTATGTCAGAGGCAGAGCTGGAGGATGATGGGGGATTGTCGTCAATTTCCCTGGTGGAAGTAGCTGAGGTAGTCAAACAACTCCACAGTGGCAAAGCCCCCGGGATTGATGAGATCCGTCCAGAAATGCTGAAAGCTCTGGGTGTGGAGGGGCTGTCTTGGTTGACACGCCTCTTCAACATTGCGTGGAAGTTTGGGACAGTACCTAAGGAGTGGCAGACAGGGGTGGTGGTTCCCCTGTTCAAAAAGGGGGACCAGAGGGTGTGTGCCAATTACAGGGGTATCACACTTCTCAGCCTCCCTGGTAAAGTCTACTCCAAGGTGCTGGAAAGGAGGGTTCGGCCGATAGTCGAACCTCGGGTTGAAGAGGAACAATGCGGATTCCATCCTGGTCGTGGAACAACGGACCAGCTCTTTACTCTTGCAAGGATCCTGGAGGGAGCCTGGGAATATGCCCAACATATTGTTTGTGGCTCTGGAAAAGGCGTATGACCGGGTCCTCTGGGAGATACTGTGGGAGGTGCTGCGGGAGTACGGGGTGAGGGGGTCCCTTCTCAGGGCCATCCAATCTCTGTATGACCAAAGCGAGAGCTGTGTCCGGGTTCTCGGCAGTAAGTCAGACTCGTTTCAGGTGAGGGTTGGCGTCCGACAGGGCTGCGCTTTATCACCAATCCTGTTTGTAATATTTATGGACAGGATATTGAGGCGTAGTCGGGGTGGGGAGGGGTTGCAGTTCGGTGGGCTGGGGATCTCATCGCTGCTCTTTGCAGATGATATGGTCCTGATGGCATCATCGGCCAGTGACCTTCAGCACTCACTGGATCGGTCCGCACCCGAGTGTGAAGCGGCTGGGATGAGGATCAGCACCTCTAAATCTGAGGCCATGGTTCTCAGCAGGAAACCGATGGAGTGCCTACTCCAGGTAGGGAATGAGTCCTTACCCCAAGTGAAGGAGTTCAAGTACCTTGGGGTCTTGTTCGTGAGTGAGGGGACAATGGAACGGGAGATTGGTCGGAGAATCGGCGCAATGGGTGCGGTATTATATTCAATTTATCGCACTGTTGTGAGAAAAGAGAGCTTTGCCTTCTGGCTCAGCTCTTGATCTACCGGTCAATTTTCGTTCCTACCCTTACCTATGGTTATGAAGGCTGGGTCATGACCGAAAGAACGAGATCCAGGGTACAAGCGGCCGAAATGGGTTTCCTCAGGAGGGTGGCTGGTGTCTCCCTTAGAGATAGGGTGAGAAGCTCAGTCATCCGTGAGGAGCTCGGAGTAGAGCCGCTACTCCTTTGCGTCGAAAGGAGCCAGTTGAGATGGTTTGGGCATCTGGTAAGGATGCCCCCTGGGCGCCTCCTTAGGGAGGTGTTCCAGGCACGTCCAGCTGGGAGGATGCCTTGGGGAAGACCCAGGACTAGGTGGAGGGATTATATCTCCAACCTGGCCTGGGAACGCCTCGGGATCCCCCAGTCGGAGCTGGTTAATGTGGCTCGGGAAAGGGAAGTTTGGGGTCCCCTGCTGGAGCTGCTGCCCCCGCAACCCAACCCCGGATAAGCGGACGAAGATGGATGGATGGATGGTTTACTAAACAGGGAGGGACTAGAAATCCAGTCTGTTTTTTGTTTTTTTGTATTTCAAGAGTGAATTGCTCCACAATATGAATACAGATTGATCACTTATTTTGCTGGTAACCGTTGTTGTATAATCACAATATTACACTTGAGGAGGCCTACACTTCAGTGATGCGCCTTTTGGACCTCGAAATTAAACCCTCTCATGTAATATGGCTTAAACAAACGTCAACGTTAAACGCTGATGCAGTTTTAAATGTTTTATCACCACGAGTTTACAGACGTCTCTTGCTGATTGAGTATCATCTGTGACCTGAGCCGAGACACACCCACCAAACGAGAGAAAACATATCTCAAACATAGACTTAATATTTACAGTCTATGATCTCAAAGCAGTTGCACACCGTTTCACAACGGTGCACACCGTTCTGAGATTGAACGTGCCACGCCGGCTCTCTCTCTCTCTCTCTCTCTCTCTTTCTCTCGAAAATCAAGCTGTTCCACTTAGCTGCTCCCCGTAGAAGCCTGGAGAACTTCCATTGTGTAATCTGGATGCAGCATTTTTTTGTTGCATTTCTTTTTGGGGTTTGTGAGCTTTTCTTTTTGCATCATTTATGTATTTGGTTTTGTTGTGATATTTGCAGCGTGTTTATGTATTTGGTTGTGTTGTGGTATTTGCAACGCGTTTATGTATTTGGTTGTGTTGTGGTATTTGCAGCGCGTTTATGTATTTGGTTGTGTTGTGTGTATTTGCAGCGCGTTCGCTGAATGCTGCGCATGTGTTGTCAAATGAATGAAGTTGTTTTTCTTTTTGCATCGCTTCTTTTTTCGGGGTTTGTGTGCTTTTCTTTTTGCATCGTTTTTTATTTGCAGCGCGTTTATGTATTTGGTTGTGTTGTGTGCATTTGTAGAGCGTTTGCTGAGTGCTGCACATGTGTTGTCAAATTAATGAAGATGTTTTCTTAATTTGCTTGTGTTTTGTCTATTTGCATGTGTTTTCTTAAGTTGCAGGGCTTTTGCCCCTGTCGGCCACCGTAGTAAAGGCATCTGAGAAATTCTCCACTATAAAATTTAAATAAAAGTTTGTTTTGGAAGTTTAGTCATTATGTGTTTATAGGACCACTGAACACACAGTTGAGTTGATGCATGTCAATGGATGACTTGCAAACCCTCTTACCATGTTGGCAACAGAGAAAATGCATCACATGACCATTACAAAAGCTTATGCATGATACGATAGTCCTAGATCAGTGTTTCTCAAACTTTTTTCCGACCAAGAACTACTTCAAATAAAAATAAAAACTCACGGGCCACCAAAAACAATAGGCCTCCTACTTCAAACAATATATTACAAATTACAGCAAGATTAAATTACACTTTTTTACAAATAGCTCACTAATAATGTTAATGAGGAAATATGGTGCTGCTTATACAGAGACATTAGGGAAGCAATTTCTGTCTTAAGCCATTAATCCATCTTGTCAGTGGCCAGCAACCTTCCTTCAAATGTGACACTGATCATTTGTGACATAAATTGGAGGCATTGTCGCATTGCTGAAGCCCGACAAAACAGAAAAAACAGCCAATTCAAGTAATAATGTTAAAATTCACATATGTACATTTTTACGATAACAACACATATGCTCCTCACTATTAGGCTTTGGAGTTGCAGGCAGACAGTTAGAAACACTGTTTTGAATTTTAAATTAAAAATGTGATATTTTACCAAATCTACTCATGGACCACCAGGGGTCGGTCAGGTCCGCAGACCACTTCACAGAGTTGTGAACTCATAACAGAAGTTGTCTCAAGACACTTTACAGATAGACTACACTATAATTTACAGAGACCCAACAATTCCCCCAAGAGCATGCATGGTGTGACAGCGAGGTTGTCCTAAAGAGGAGTTAACCCTATTGTCCACCGGGAGCGTCTGCGCTGCGGTCAGAGGCGCGACCCCTGCGAGAAATCGCTGTCCACCAGCCGCGCCACGGCACGTCCCAGAAGCGTGCGTGAAGCGGCTCTCCGCTCCGCTAAAGATATGCGCCAGGTCTATTTTCACGTAAGCCATCGGGCAGGAAGTGAAACAGCGAGACTATACAGTAAATTTCCTAAAAGACACCCCCCAATATGGTTTAGGTCTCAACGAGAGCTTCATCTCTGAGTTTGAAAAACATAATAAGACATCAAGGATCTTTTTATAAAGACAACGCCAGAAAAGAGAAGGCATGGAGTTTAATTGCAGGAGTGCTTGGAGTGGAAGGTAGATACTAGCTTAACAAACACGCGATTGTTCTGTAAAGTACTTGTAGAGACAACTAGAAAATTCCGGAAGAAATTTTGACAGTATGCCTACTACTTGGTGCACATCCGAATAACACTAGCTAAGTAGATACATAGGTCACACTGTCACTGAGAGAGAGAATACAATTGTTTAACAATAGCAATAGGGAATGGATGGATGGGCTTACAAGACACCACAAATGCTTAAATTACTGATTATTTACATGGAGTCTAGTGGGTTCAGGATGCTTAAAGCACTGATTATTTGCATGGAGTCTGGTGGGTTTAGAATGCTTAAATTACTGATTATTTACATGGATTCTGGTGGGTTCAGGATGCTTAAAGCACTGATTATTTACATGGAGTCTGGTGGGTTTACGATGCTAAATGACTGCTTATTTACATGGAGTCTGGTGGGTTTAGCGACGATAGCTTGTTTTAACGGTGAAGTGTTAAGTGTCTTAACCCTTCAGAGATAGACCTTTTTAAAACCTATTTAAGACCTTTCTGTTTACCAGAAACAGCTATGAAGTAGCTAGCGCTTAACCCACCAGACTCCATTTCAAAAACAGTACTTTTAGCGTGTATAGAGCCAACATATTTTCACATGTAAATTGGTAAACTATGTGTTTATTTCAACCAACACTTGAGTTGTGATGGTTGGAAAAGTGTAGAGAAGACCAAAAACGGCTTTTCATTCATTCATTTGGTTTCTGTCGACTTTGAATGAAGTGTGTTTTACAATGCTTAAATAACTGATTATTTACATGGAGTCAGGTGGAAAACAGCTTTTGGTGTTGAGGCCTGAAGTCAGTTAGGAGTCAGTCAGTTGGTCATTTAGCTGACAAATAATGCTTTTCCTTCCTTCCTCTCATCCTCTCTTCTTTTTTCCTCCCCTCACTTCCTTTCTTCCTCTCCTCTTCTCCTCCTCTCTTTTTTCTGTGTGTTTTAGAGGAGGGAGGGGGAGACAGTTTGATTGACAGGTGAAAAATGTCCATTTAATGATGATACCTCTGAAGTTCCTTTCTTAATTCAAAAACTGAGAATTTGTGATAGTCTCTCCCTCTCTCTCCCTCCTTCCATCCCTCCCTCCTTCCTTCCCTCTCTCTCCCTCCCTTCCTCTGCCTCTCTCTTCCTCTCTCTCACTCCTTCCCTCCCTCTCTCTCCCTCTCCCCCTCACTCTCTCCGTCCTTCCCTCCCCTCTCTCTCTCCCTCTCTCCCTCCCTCCCGCTCTCTCCCTCTCTCTCTCTCCCTCCCTCTCTCTCCCTCCCTCCCTCACTCTCTCTCTCCCTCCCTCTCTCTCCCTCCTTCCCTTCCACCCTCCCTCCCTCCCATCCTTCTTTCCTTCCTTCCTCCCTCCCTCCCTCTCTCCCTCCTTCCCTTCCTCCCTCCCTCCCTTACTTCTTCCCTCCCTCCCTCCCTCCCTCCCTTCCAGAAGTCTCCATGATAAGAGGTGTGTGTCAGAACTTGTTGCTATGTTGATTTCCACAGTGCGGGAGTAGAGGAGGGAGGGGGAGACAGTATCTCCCCTTCTGGTCTTCAACATTCCAGCCCCATACACACACATTGGAAAATCGGAATGTGTGTGCGTGTGTGTGTGTGCGTGTGTGAGAGTGTGTGTGTGAGTGTGTGTGTGTGTGTGTGTGTGTGTGTGTGTGTGTGTGTGTGTGCGTGTGTGAGAATGTGTGTGTGTGTGTGTGTGTGTGAGAGTGTGTGTGTGTGTGCGTGTGTGAGAATGTGTGTGTGCGTGTGAGAGAGTGTGTGTGTGTGTGTGTGTGTGTGTGTGTGTGTGTGTGATAATGTGTGTGTGTGTGTGTGTGTGAGAATGTGTGTTTGTGTGTATGTGTGCGTGTGTGTGTGTGCGTGAAAATGTGTGTGTGTTTGTGTGTATGTGTGTGTGTGTGTCTGTGCGTGTCTTTGTGTGTGTCTGTGTGTGTGTGCGTGTGTATGTGTTTTAAAGTACTACACTACCCACAATCCTAAGCGTAACAGCAACGTCTCTGATTGGTGGAGATCACGGTTGCCAAGCAAATGTCTAGGAAACCAGCAAAATAATTTATTTTTTCATTGTTTCTATCGGCAGTTGGTATGAACAGAGCCAAAAGTTGACGTCCGATGGATTCCATACTTACATGCCTGTGACTGCCACAAAATTTCCTACATTTTGACCAAAAATGATTCATGAAGAGTGAAAACTGTATGTGAGAGAGCAATTTCTTTGGAAAATAATTCAGAGAATATTACTGCAGATCCATTTTTTTTCATTGTTTCTATCGGCAGTTGGTTTAAGGAGAGCCAAAAGTTTAGGTCCGGTGGAGTCCATAGTTACATGTCTGCAACCGGCACAAAATTTCCTACATTTTGACCAACAATGATGTATGAAGAGTGAAAACTGTAGGGGAGAGAGCAATTTGTTTGGAGAAAATTCAGAGAATCGTACCACAGCTCCCCACTCTGTCGTCCACTCTAACTATGAAGATTCCGTCCCCATACACACACATTGGAAAATCTGAAACGGTCTGAAAAGAGGACGATACGTAAACTGTGATTTCGTAGAAACCGTGCTTGATATCAGAATGCCCATTCAGCCCAATAAACGCCAAAGTCTTGTCTTCGGTTTAAACTTTTAATTATGTCTCTACGTAAAAGTATGGCGATACAGCAAGGCCCCAAAGAGGGGTTGTTTTCAGCGATTTTAAGCGATTTGCCGAAGATTTCCCATTGAAGTCTATGGGACAATTTTGCGCCATTTTTTGCCGATTTCGTGAAAACCGTGCGGCAAATCTCTTAGAAAACACATAGCACACCATTCCCAAGCGTTACACACGTGATGATATAATTTGTGTGCGCGTGTTGGCAACGCTTCGTGAGCCTTAGCGGGACAAAAAAACGGACGGAATAATAATAATAATACTAGAAAATGCATTTCCTGCAGAAAATGCGTGGGAATGCTGAATAGCTGAATTGCTAAAGCTAAACTGGTTGAATAGCTTAAATCAGTAAGAAGAAGGTGAAGTAGTGACAATAGTTGAAAAAGTGGAAATCGGTAGAATGAGTATGAATTTCATTAAAAAGTTGAATAACACCACTAATGTATAAAGTAATTTATATGTTATATAATATTTTATCTGAAATTATGAATCAGTATGGAAAACTTACAAATGCTGTGAGAAACATTGATGAAAATGCAGAAATATGGAACAAATTGTTTGTTCTAAACTGCTGAAAAACTTGTAAGTTGGAAGTTGAACTGCACATAAGTTAAGAGCTAAAATACATTTTAGAAAAGCTGGAAGCTAAACCGTAATACTGTCAAAAGTGGACGTTTCAATGAATTGACTAAGAAGACTTATTATCAGCCATATCCATTGCATAGAACAAACAAGCAGAAAGAGAGAGAGAGAGAGGAAAAAGAGAGGAAAGATAAAAGGAGAGGAAAAAAGAGAAAAGGAATCAACATATATGTCAGTGGTAACACACCTTTGGAGCAAGTATGGGTTAAGTGTTTACTTCAGGGACACATTGATTGATGTACCTCAGTGTGTGTATATATGTGTGTGTTGGTGTGTGTCTGTGTGTGTGTCTGTGTGTGTGTGCGTATGTGTCTGTGTGTGAGTATATGTGTGTGTGTGCATGTGTGTATGTGTTTGTGTGTGTGTGTGTGTGTATGTGTGTGTGTGTGTGTGTCTGCATATGTGTGTGTGCGTGCGTGTGTGTGTGTTTGTGTGTGTATGTGTTTCTGTGTCTGCATGTGTGTGTGCATGTGTGTGTGTGTATGTGTGTTTGCGTGTGTGTTTCTGCATATGTGTGTTGGTGTGTGTCTGTGTGTGTGTATGTGTGTGTGTGTGTGTGTGCGTGTCTGCATATATGTGTGTGTGCGTGTGTTCATGCATGTGTGTTTTGGTGTGTGTGTGTGTGTGTGTGTGTGTGTTTGCGTGTATGTGTGTGTGTGTGCCTCTGTGTGTGAGAAAAGACAGACAAAATATAATGTTTTTTATGTCTGGTGAAAAGTGCTGTGTCATGCTATAAAGATTATCACAACATTACGTTACATCTCATTTAGCTCACACTTTTATCCAAAGCAACTTCCAATTGCTATATATGTCAGATGTAACACGGCTCAAAGTGGGCTTCGAACCTGGGTCTCCCAATCCAAGGGCATGTGTCATAAAAAAAAAAAGAAAAGGAAAAAAAACAGGAAAGAAAACAAATTGCTATAGGGATTGAGTGTTCTGCTTAAGGACACATCAGTTAATGTAGCAGAATAAGATTTGAACCCAGGTCTTCCATGTCAAAGGTATGTGTCATAACCACTACACTATGATTGAAAAGTGTTAGAGTTGGAAGCTAAACTGCATTATCTACGTGACGAGCTAAAATACATTGTTAGAAAAGCTGGAAGATGAACTGTAATACTGTCAAAGATGAAAGTTGAAATGAATTACCTGAAAATGTCTTAATATTTAAAAAAGTATAAATAGTAGAAAAAAGTTGAAGAAGTACCATCATTAGCTGAAAGAGCTGAACATTTTAAAAGTTGAATGGTTTTAATAGCTGAAAGTATGCAGAGGTTACGGAGAGCCAAAAAACGTACGGAATAATAAGCAGAAGAATAACTAGAAAATGCGTTTCCTGCGGAAAATGCGTGGGAATGCTGAATAGCTGAATTGCTAAAGCGAAACTGGTTGAATAGCTTAAATCAGTGAGAAGAAGTTGAAGTAGTGAGAATAGTTGAAAAAGTGGAAATCGTTTTAATGTATTTCATTAAAAAGTTAAAAGCTTATGCTAAACTGAACTGTTGGCTTCAAAAGTTGAATAATGACAAAAGATGTATAACATTGTGAGGTCTGAGTATATTTTCTAACTGATAATCACTCATCAATGCAGAAATATGAAACAAATAGTACGAAAAATCTTAAAGCTCAAATGCACTACACTGCTAAAAAAATCAGGAAAATTGTTAGAGTTGGAAGCTAAACTGCATTACCCAAGTGAAGAGCTAAAATACATTGTTAGAAAAGCTGGAAGCTGAACTGTAATACTTTCAAAGATGAAAGTTGAAATGAATTACCTAAAACGGCTGAAAGAAGAAATACTTTGTATTATTATCAGACACTGCATAGAACGAAAAAGCATCAATCTAGCTGATATGAGATGTGAAATACATTAGGTAAAAAGAATGGGGCTGAACAACAGAAAAGAGAGGACAGAGAGAAGGAGAGAAGAGAGGAGAGAAAGAGAGGAGAGCCAAAATAAAACATATATAGCTGAATTGTTAAAGCTAAACTGGTTGAATAGCTTAAATCCATAAGAATAAGTTGAAGTAGTGAGAATAGTTGAAAAAGTGAAAAGACAACTTGATCAGGGACACAATGACTGATGTAACCCAGTGGGATTTGAACCAGGATCTCCCACACCAAAGTCATGTGTCCTATCCACTACACTATCATCTGTATAGATCACAAATTTTCCTTTAGCACTTATAAAGCCTCTCTTTGATCATTAATCACCACACCTGCTAATGAGTGAGAGACAGTGTGAGAGAACAGTAGGTTCTTTATTTAGAACTGTAGGTGAAAGTATGGAGGGGCTGAAAATGTTGGGAGCGGAAGAAAATTTGAAGGATTTGAAGCATGATCTCACTGACTTCAATGTTAAAAAAAGTGTTAAAAAGCTTAATATTTTAAAAAGTATAAATAGTAGAAAAAAAGTTGAAGAAGTTCCGTCATTAGCTGAAAGAGCTGAACATTTTAAAAGTTGAATGGTTTTAATAGCTCAACTTAAGCAGAAGTTACGGAGAGCCAAAAAACGTACGGAAGAGGGAATAAAAACAAGAAACAGAAACAGACAAACAGACAGAGACAGACAGACCGAGACAGAGAGAAACAAACAGAGACATGGACAGACAGAGAGAGACAGAGACAGGGAGAAACAGAAACAGACAGACAGACAGACAGACATACAGAGAGAAACAAACAGAGAGACAGACAGAGAGAGACAGAGACAGGGAGAAACAGACAGACAGATACAGACAGACAGAGAGACATAGACATGCAGAGAGAGACAGAGACAGACAGACAGACAGACAGACAGAGAGAAACAAACAGACAGACAGAGAGACAGAGAGAGACAGGGAGAAACAGAAACAGACAGACAGAGACAGGGAGAAACAGAAACAGACAGAGACAGGGAGAAACAGAGACAGAGAAAGACAGAGAGAGACAGAGACAGACAGAGAGATACAGAGACAGAGAGACATAGAAAGACAGAGAGAGACAGACAGAGAGAGACAGACAGGGAGACAGAGACAAACAGAGAGAGAGAGACAGACAGAGACAGAGAGAAACAAACAGAGAGACATGGACAGACAGAGAGAGACAGAGACAGGGAGAAACAGAAACAGACAGAGACAGACAGACAGACAGAGAGAAACAAACAGACAGACAGAGAGACAGAGAGAGACAGAGACAGGGAGAAACAGAAACAGACAGACAGAGACAGGTAGAAACAGAGACAGAGAGACAGAGACAGACAGAGAGAGAGAGAGACAAAGACAGACAGAGACAGACAGAGAGAGACAGAGACAGACAGAGACAGACAGAGAGACAAAGAGAGACAGAGACAGACAGACAGACAGACAGAGACAGACAGACAGAGAGACAGAGACAGGGAGAAACAGAGACAGAGAGGCAGAGACAGACAGAGAGAGAGAGAGAGAGACAGAGACAGAGAGACATAGACAGACAGAGAGAGACAGAGACAGACAGAGAGAGACAGACAGAGACAGACAGAGAGATACAGAGACAGACAGAGAGACAGAGACAGAGAGACATAGAAAGACAGAGAGAGACAGAGACAGACAGAGAGAGACAGACAGGGAGATAGAGACAAACAGAGAGAGACAGACAGACCGAGACAGAGAGAAACAAACAGAGAGACATGGACAGACAGAGAGAGACAGAGACAGGGAGAAACAGAAACAGACAGACAGAGACAGGGAGAAACAGAGACAGAGAGACAGAGACAAACAGAGAAAGACAGAATGAATTGACTGAATGAATTGACTGAAAATACTTATTATCAGCCATATACATTGCATATAACAAACAAGCAGAAAGAGAGAGACATTCCTCTCTTTTTCATGATAAAAGGAGAGGAAAAAAGAGAAAAAGAAGTAACATTCAATTGCTATATATGTCAGTGGTAACACATCTTGAGGTGAGTATGGGTAAAGTGTTCACCTCAGGGACACATTGATTGATGTACCTTAGTGGGATTTGAAGGATTTGAAGCATGCGCTCATTGACTTCAATGTTTAAAAAAAAGTGTTAAAAAGCTTAATATTTAAAAAAGTATAAATAGTAGAAAAAAAGTTGAAGAAGTCCCATAATTAGCTGAAAGAGCTGAACATTTTAAAAGTTGAATGGTTTTAATAGCTGAACGTATGCAGAAGTTACAGAGAGCCAAAAAATGTACGGAATGAGATATAAGATATAAGAACTAGACAGACAAAGAGAGAGAGGAATAGACAGAGAGAGAGGAATAGACAGACAGACAGACAGACAGAGAGAGAGAGAGAGAACGAGGAATAGACAGAGAGAGAGAGAGGAATAGACAGACAGCGAGAGAGAGAGAGCGAGAGAGGAATAGACAGACAGAGAGAGAGAGAATAATAGACAGACAGAGAGAAAGAGGAATAAACAGACAGAGAGAGAGAGAGAGAGAGAGAGAGGAATAGACAGACAGACAGACAGAGACAGAGCGAAAGAGAGAGAGAGAGATAGAGAGAGAGGAATAGACAGACAGAGAGAAACAGAGAGAGAGATAGAGAGAGAGGAATAGACAGACAGAGAGAGAGAGAGAATAATAGACAGAGAGAGAAAGAGGAATAGACAGACAGAGAGACAGAGAGAGACAGAGACAGACAGACAGAGAGACAGACAGAGACAGACAGAGGCAGAGAGACAGAGACAGACAAAGAGAGACAGAGACAGACAGACAGACAGACAGAGAGACAGAGACAGAGAGACATCGACAGACAGAGAGAGACAGAGACAGACAGAGAGAGACAGAGAGAGACAGAGAGAGACAGACAGACAGAGAGAGACAGAGACAGACAGAGAGAGACAGAGACAGAGACAGACAGAGAGAGACAGAGAGAGACAGAGACAAACGTACGGAAGAGGGAATAAGCAGAAAAATAGAGAACAGAATAACAATAGTTGGAATGCTGTTGAACAGCATTCCCACTAATAACAATAGTTGGAATGCTGCTGAACAGCATTCCCACTAACTAGAAAATGCATTTCCTGCGGAAAATGCGTGGGAATGCTGAATAGCTGAATTGCTAAAGCTAAACTGGTTGAATAGCTTAAATCAGTAAGAAGAAGTTGAAGTAGTGAAAATAGTTGAAAAAGTGGAAATCGTTTTAATACGTATGAATTTCATTAAAAAGTTAAAAGCTTATGCTAAACTGAACTGTTGGCTTCAAAAGTTGAATAATGACAAAAGACGTAGAACATTGTGAGGTCTGAGTATATTTTCTAACTGATAATCACTCACAAATGCAGAAATATGAAACAAATAGTATGAAAAATCTTAAAGCTCAAATGCACTACACTGCTAAAAAATCAGGAAAAGTGTTAGTTGTTGTAATGTAGGCTATTCAGCTACACTGTTCTGGGGGACACATTTTCAGAAGGCTAATTCTGAAAATGTGTGAGGAGAAAGAAAGAATGCAGACATCACGTAATTCACGTGCATATTAAGTGGCCATGCTGGGGGGGGCGGGGGGAGCCGGTTTGTCTCCGGCAGCAGCTAAGTTTCCAAAGAGCAAAACTAGCAAACTAATAAACAGTTAGACTACAAACCAACAGCTCTCGTTTTAGCTTGTTGGTAAAACATGGCTGTTAGCAGAGTAGCATGCTATAGGCTAGTTGTCTAGTCTCAGGTTCGCTCTGTGGAATGGATGAGTACACTAAATGTTTTCTATAAAGATGATGTAGCAGCATGCTTGCAGCTTAAAATGATCCCAAACTTTCTGTCGTTTTCTCTCGCCTGTCTCTTCTCTTAGACCCTCGCTATTTTCATCTTCTTCATTTGTAATCTGGGCCGTCAGTCTCGCACATAGACAGTATATAAACGTCTCGTGTCCACAGAAGCGTCAACGTGTTGTGCGCTAGTAATAATCCTCCGTGCGGAAACGCAGTGAGCCGTACAACCTTAATTACGTTGATTTAACGAAGCTTCGAGGCAAAGAATTTTGCATCGAGGATTTTTTGTAATGGAATTATTCAAGGAATCATTTCAGCCCTAATTGAGACACACAGGTCCTGTGTAATACTCACCATGTGAGGTTCAGACATTAGCAGGTCTGTTAATTTTGTGCATTAGAAACAAACTCTCATTGAGTGATCGTCCCTTTGTTTCAGACTTCCAAAGAGATGCCGTGTCAGGCTGCTGATGTGGACGAATGCAGTTCCTTTGCAGTCATACCAGAGATAATTTTGATCTCCAGTGACTTTACTGTAGACGTATGAACTCATGAGAATGATATTAAGTAGTATTGAGACACACAGGTCCTGTGTAATCCTCACCATGTGAGGTTCAGACATTAGCAGGTCTGTTAGTTTTGTGCATTAGAAACAAACTCATTGAGTGATCGTCCCTTTGTTTCAGACTTCCAAAGAGATGCCGTGCAGATGCAGGGTACCCGCGGGGTCTTTAAAGCATTGAAAAAGTCTTAAATTTGATAATCTCAAATTAAGAATTTAATTTAACCTTGAATTTGGTATACAAAGTCTTGGATTTAGTTACAAAGGTCTTATATTTGTTAGGATTAAGTTCATACCGTAACACAATTAACTGTTACTAATGTAAGCTAATTAAAAACTGACCGGAGCCTGTCGCTGTACGCACCGGAGGACCGAGACACAAAGTAAACATGCCTCTCTGACCGGTACAGGGGGGTTAGCGGTTAAACTGAGCGGAGGATGTGCGGAATGTGTCGGTGTGTGCCGGAACGTAGCTGGCCGCTCGGCGCCTTCAGACAAAACTCAAGCTAACAGGCTAACTGCTTATTAGCTAGCCAAACACCGAGCGGTAATATCTGCAAATATTGGATCTGTGAGCGCATTAATCTGCTCGCTGTGCGTCTTATAACAAAGAGAGCGAGCATCTGCCGGACTCTAACATCTGTTGATCCGTGCAGGACTTCACTGTGAGCGGACTGTTAGAGACGGCAGGTAACCATAAAAGTTATCTGCTGCTGTAGCAGAGCTGCAAGGAAACGCTGAACTGAGCTGTGTGTTCAGTGTTAAACACTGCTGCAGGTATTCATGCATGACTGTTGTTGGTGATTTCCAGAGGTGGAAGACTTACTCAGATCATGTATTGCAGTAAAAGTAGAAAAAAACAGTGTTGTAGAGTTACAAATTACTTGTCAGTTACAAGTCCAGCATTCAACATCTTCCTTAAGTAATAGTACAAAAGTATTATCAAAATATAGTACCAAAAGTAAAAGTGCTCATTATGCAGTGTAATTTATCTTATTTAATTGGATTATATTATTATCCAATAAACTGTATTAAATATGACTGATAATTTAAATAAAATGTTTTATTTAATTCAAGTAGCTTACATCATTATTTTGTATACTAAATTCAAGGCTTGTAAGGCCTTAATTTGAGATGATCAAAATTAAGACTTTTTCAATGCTTTTAAGACCCTGCGGGTACCCTGATAATTTACCTAACACAAATTTCCTTACTTTAAAAAAAGGTTTATTTAAAAGTAGTTTGTTTTCATTGATGATTTCTTTGTCTTTTTTCTAGTTTCTCTGGAATCTGCAGTCTCATAATCGTGGTGCGAAGACAGCTCTAAGGAGTCATTTTGACCGAAAACTGTGTCAAATTCGTCCCCAGGTTTGTTTTCTGTTGCCATCGCTCATCTTCTCGCGATCTGGACGTGAACGGCACTGAAACATCGCGAGATAGCGATGAATCAATAGATAAACGCTATCCCTCACTTGAGCCAAATCTCTAGGTTTATTAAAAATTTAATTTGTAATATTTATTTCATTTAATTGTTATTTTATTTTAAAATAATGAATGAAGTTTTATTTTCTTGTCTGGCCATTTACATGACAAACTACATGCTGGAAATGGCAACTTTTGAAGACAATTTGGATCGTGCTATAAGGCTTGGTTCTTTCAGGGAAGGATTGTAAAGATTTACAAAGAATGTTTAGATCATTTACTGCCAACTAACTGGGCAGGGATTTCTGCAGACAAAATACAAACGGTGATACACTGGTAAGAGCACATTACATTTAGCCAAGTATATAGTAATTTTAAATAGATCACATTACTGTATTTTTTCAACAGTTAACTTCATTTATTATTATATGTGGTGTTTTCATTAGCGGGGTGCAAATGTTCCATCTAAACAAGTTCCTTCCCGAGACTACTTAGCAGAGCCACCGTCGCTGCGTCCGGCGCTTAGCACCGCGACCCAAGATGATTGCGATTGGTTTAAAGAAATGCAAACAACGCAGAGTGTTTGGTTTTTTTCTCCTATCCTAGAATGTATCTGTGTTGTAGCCAGACAGTCTATGAGCCAGACCTTACTCCAAAACAGCACCAGACTAATCCCACTGTAACCTTCAGTTTCAAGATGAAGCAGCAACATAAATACTTGTTTACAATACTTGTATTGTGTAAGTTTACACTTCATGTGTTACACTTGTTGAATAAAGTTTTGGAGAGAAAAAAATACACACAAATGCTCTTCTGCATTGTTTATTTGACACATACACTAAAACAGCTTTATAAATCAGACCAACAACTAGTGGAAACTAATACAGCCTGAAACAACAGCCCTGTATTTAATCCTACCTTCATGAAGGATATAATGTTCAGTGTTACAGAGGTGTTGATTCAACTGTATGTTAATTTTAGAGGCTGTAACTTGTGGTATTGCATTCGCCTATATACTGAGAGGTGTTTGTCTACAGCATTTATATCAAGGAGAGTAGACCCTTCTGTGTTCACAGCTAATAAACGTAACAGGTATGGGGTGGTTGGGGAGGGCGATGGCTTTGCAACATTTTCACTACATGTAGACAATGTCCTCAAATTACAGCAACTCATCAGGACCAAACAATATTCAAAACTAGGGCTGCGAAATATATATATATATATTTTTTTTATCGTCCTCGCAATATCAACTGGCACAATATACACATCGTGAAAGACTGCAACGTATCGCAATAGTGTTAGTTGAAAGAACATATCAGTAGAAAACTGCACTTTAAAATGTAACTAGGGCTGCACAATGAATCAAATTTTAATCACGATTTCGGCTTCCCACGATCAAATTCACGTGATCGAGCGATATTTAAAATGCTTCATTCCATTCATAGAACGCTCTATATCAAACTCTAAGGACAAAGATAGGCGTTTGTCCCTCGAGTTCTTAAGAAGACACGTTAGTTTTACTCTATTTTCTCAAGCCAGACACGTCGACATGCATAATTTCATTTTGCCATTCATTAATTTTCATTTCTGTTCACAAATGGTATGGGTTTTGTTGCTCTAATACTTAAGTGAAGGCACTGTATCACACAGTCCACTTGTGTCTGTTTAAGGTTCCATTTATCCATGTTTGACCCTTTAATACACAGAGCTTACATGTTTGTGTATGTGTATGGCCATAGTCCTGACAAGTAAAGTTGGCCCTGGTAATTACTATTTGTGTCATGGGCGGAGCTAAGTACCTCATTATCGTTTGTCCTCTTAATGCAGCATGGTATCAGGTTCTTGTATTTTGAGTTCTGATGTGTTTATTCAAATTTTGAAGTGAGATTTGTGTTGTATAGCTCAAATAGGATTTTTTAAGATTTACTACATCTTTCTAGCACAAGTGGAAAGGGGTGACTGTTTAGTGTTGCAAAAAACTGGTTTGAAAAAATAGACCTCCTAATTAACAAAAAACAGTATGTGTGTGTGTGTGTGTGTGTGTGTGTGTGTGTCTGTGTGTGTGTGTGTGTGTGTTTGTGTGTGTGTGTGTGTGTGTCTGTTTGTGTGTCTGTGTGTGTGTGTGTCTGTTTGTGTGTGTGTGTGTGTGTGTGTGTGTGTGTCTGTGTCTGAATAGATAGACAGAGGAAGGAATAGACAGACAGAGAGAGAGAGAGAGAAAGAGAGAGAGAGAGGAATAGAAAGAGAGAGACAGAGACAGACAGAGAGAAACAAACAGACAGACAGACGGACAGAGACAGACAGAAGTGGAACGCAAAAGCTGTAGACTAATGTTCATATTACTGCCTGTAGTATTCAAGTCAACTGTCTGTGAAAGGGTTGTCATGGTAACGTATGAGCAGTGAAAACATCCTTTGAAGTCTGTGATGAGATCTCTTTGATCTTTAATCAGGTTAACGACCGTGTCACCTGCTGAAACTGTCAGCTGTGCCCCACTGGAGCTATTCAAAGACACAGAGCAAGCTCTCAAATAAAGCCTCAGACTGCTAAAACGATAAGGGCTATCGGTGAAATGATGTAATCGTGACCACCACAAGGCCTTTGTGAACGTATTCATGTAAAATTTATGTTGATAAACTTAAAAATGTGGGCATATCAGCGATTTAAAAAAGTGGTTCGCTCTGCGTTTCGCTGGGAAATGTGGAGGACATTTAACATGGCCGTGAATGGAAGGAAAATGCGGAAAATGCGTGGGAATGCTGAATAGCTGAATTGCTAAAGCTAAACTGGTTGAATAGCTTAAATCAGTGAGAAGAAGTTGAAGTAGTGAGAATAGTTGAAAAAGTGGAAATCGTTTTAATACGTATGAATTTCATTAAAAAGTTAAAAGCTTATGCTAAACTGAACTGTTGGCTTCAAAAGTTGAATAATGACAAAAGATGTATAACATTGTGAGGTCTGAGTATATTTTCTTAATGATAATCACTCACAAATGCAGAAATATGAAACAAATAGTACGAAAAATCTTAAAGCTCAATGCACTACACTGCTAAAAAAATCTGGAAAATTGTTAGAGTTGGAAGCTAAACTGCATTACCCAAGTGAAGAGCTAAAATACATTGTTAGAAAAGCTGGAAGCTGAACTGTAATACTTTCAAAAATGAAAGTTGAAATGAATTACCTAAAACGGCTGAAAGAAGAAATACTTTGTATTATTATCAGACACTGCATAGAACGAAAAAGCATCAATCTAGCTGATATGAGATGTGAAATACATTAGGTAAAAAGAATGGGGCTGAACAACAGAAAAGAGAGGACAGAGAGAAGGACAGAAGGAGAGAAGAGAGGAGAGAAAGAGAGGAGAGCCAAAATAAAACATATATAGCTGAATTGTTAAAGCTAAACTGGTTGAATAGCTTAAATCCATAAGAATAAGTTGAAGTAGTGAGAATAGTTGAAAAAGTGAAAAGACATCTTGATCAGGGACACAATGACTGATGTAACCCAGTGGGATTTGAACCAGGATCTCCCACACCAAAGTCATGTGTCCTATCCACTACACTATCATCCGTATAGATCACAAATTTTCCTTTAGCACTTATAAAGCCTCTCTTTGATCATTAATCACCACACCTGCTAATGAGTGAGAGACAGTGTGAGAGAACAGTAGGTTCTTTATTTAGAACTGTAGGTGAAAGTATGGAGGGGCTGAAAATGTTGGGAGCGGAAGAAAATTTGAAGGATTTGAAGCATGATCTCATTGACTTCAATGTTAAAAAAAGTGTTAAAAAGCTTAATATTTTAAAAAGTATAAATAGTAGAAAAAAAGTTGAAGAAGTCCCATCATTAGCTGAAAGAGCTGAACATTTTAAAAGTTTAATGGTTTAAATAGCTCAACGTAAGCAGAAGTTACGGAGAGCCAAAAAACTTACGGAAGAGGGAATAAAAACAAGAAACAGAAACAGACAAACAGACAGAGACAGACAGACCGAGACAGAGAGAAACAAACAGAGACATGGACAGACAGAGAGAGACAGAGACAGGGAGAAACAGAAACAGACAGACAGACAGACAGACAGACAGACATACAGAGAGAAACAGACAGACAGACAGACAGACAGACATACAGAGAGAAACAAACAGAGAGACAGACAGAGAGAGACAGAGACAGGGAGAAACAGACAGACAGAGACAGGGAGAAACAGAGAGAGACAGAGACAGACAGAGACAGGGAGAGAAAGGGAGAAACAGAAATAGACAGAGATAGACAAAGACAGACAGACAGACAGACAGACAGACAGACAGAGAGAAACAAACAGACAGACAGAGAGACAGAGAGAGACAGAGACAGGGAGAAACAGAAACAGACAGACAGACAGACAGAGAGACAGACAGACAGAGACAGAGACAGTCAGACAGAAGTGGAACACTAAATATGTAGACTAATGTTCATATTACTGCCTGTAGTATTCAATTCAACTGTCTGTGAAAGGGTTGTCATGGTAACGTATGA
>NC_050196.1:19965349-20035349 GCF_008315115.2 Sander lucioperca | reverse complement strand
TATTTTAGAAAAGCTGGAAGCTAAACCGTAATACTGTCAAAATTGGACGTTTCAATGAATTGACTAAGAAGACTTATTATCAGCCATATCCATTGCATAGAACAAACAAGCAGAAAGAGAGAGAGAGAGGAAAAAGAGAGGAAAGATAAAAGGAGAGGAAAAAAGAGAAAAGGAATCAACTTTCAATAGCATATATGTCAGTGGTAACACACCTTTGGAGCAAGTATGGGTTAAGTGTTTACTTCAGGGACACATTGATTGATGTACCTCAGTGTGTATATATATGTGTGGCTGTGTGTGTCTGCATGTGTGTGTGTGTGTGTGTGTGTGTGTGTGCGCGTGCGTATGTGTTGGTGTGTGTCTGTGTGTGTGTGTGTGTGTGTGTGTGTGTGTGTGTGTGTGTATGTGTTTCTGTTTCTGCATGTGTGTGTGCATGTGTGTGTGTGTGTGTTTGCATGTGTGTTTCTGCATATGTGTGTGTGTGTGTGTGCATGTGTGTCTGTGTGTGTGTGTGTGTGTGTGTGTGTGTGTCTGCATATGTGTGTGTGTGTGTGTGTGTGTGTGTGTGTTTGTGTGTGTATGTGTGTGTGTGTGTGTGTGTATGTGTTTCTGTGTCTGCATGTGTGTGTGCATGTGTGTTTCTGCATATGTGTGTTGGTGTGTGTATGTGTGTGTGTCTGCATGTGTGTGTGCATGTGTGTGTTGTGTTTGTGTGTGTGTTTCTGCATATGTGTGTTGGTGTGTGTATGTGTGTGTGTGTGTCTGCATATGTGTGTGTGTGTGTGTGTGTACGTGTGTGTGTGTTTGTCTGCGTATGTGTGTTGGTGTGTGTCTGCGTGTGTGTGTGTCTGCATATATGTCTGTGTGTCTGTGTGACTGTGCGTGTGTGTGTGTGTAAGAGAATATATGTGAAATATGTTGCTTGAAAAGAAGCGGGCTGAACAACATTGCATTGAAAACAAAAAATAAAATGCATTAATGACAAGGATGTTCAAAAAAACATATTATACGATGGTGTTAAGGCATACAATTTCCTAAATATGGATTGTTAGTTTATATCTAAAGTTTACTGAAACAATGAAAGTCTGAGGTATTTAAAGTAACTTTTATATTATGTGTGTGTGTGTGTGTGTGTGTGTGTGTGTGTGTGTGAGTGTCTGTGTGAGTGTGTGTGTGTGTGTGTGTGTGTGTGTGTGTGTGTGTGTGTGGCTGTGTGTGTGTGTCTGCATATGTGTGTGTGTGCGCGTGTGTGTGTGGCTGTGTGTGTGTGTGTGTGCCAGCATGTGTGTGTGTGTGCGTGCGTATGTGTTTCTGTTTCTGCATGTGTGTGTGCATGTGTGTGTGTGTGTGTTTGCATGTGTGTTTCTGTTTATGTGTGTGTGTGTATGTGTTTGTGTGTGTGTGTGTATGTGGTTAACGACCGTGTCACCTGCTGTAACTGACAGCTGTGCCCCACTGGAGCTATTCAAAGACACAGAGCAAGCTCTCAAATAAAGCCTCAGACTGCTAAAACAATAAGGGCTACCGGTGAAATGATGTAATCGTGAGCACCACAAGACCTTTGTGAACGTATGCATGTAAAATTTATGTTGATAAACTTAAAAATGTGGGCATATCAGCGATTTAAAAAAGTGGTTCGCTCTGCGTTTCGCTGGGAAATGTGGAGGACATTTAACATGGCCGTGAATGGAGGCAGATGTGGAACTCTTGTCATTTGGAAGCTCATCAAGCCAAAAGTATAAGGCATATCGCAAAACTGAGCACATTTCCTGAAACTAGACAAAAATACCTACGTTTTGAAGTATAAATTGTGTATGACAAGTAGATATTGTGGGCGTGAGAGCAATTTATAGAGAGGGGACAAAGATAATTTTCCTAAGCTGCTGCACTCTAACGATGACATCATCCACTCTGCCAGACGCAATACACACTCACTAGAAACGCAGAAAAATCCTGAAATGATCACTAAACTTAAACAGCTTTTTCACAAAAACTGTAAAAGATATCAAACTGAAAAGCCATAGCCTAATACCTGAATATTTTGTGAACATTGTAAAGTTTGTTTGGCGTCTGTAGGTGAAAGTATGAAGGAGCTGAAAATTTTGGGAGCGGAAGAAGATTTGAAGGATTTGAAGCATGCTCTCATTGACTTCAATGTTAAAAAAAAGTCATAAAAAGCTGAATATTTTAAAAAGTATAAATAGTAGAAAAAAGGTAGAAGAAGTCCCATCATTAGCTGAAAGAGCTGAACATTTTAAAAGTTGAATGGTTTTAATAGCTGAATGTATGCAGAAGTTACAGAGAGCCAAAAAACGTACGGAAGAGGGAATAAAATTAAAAAAATAAACTAGAAAATGCATTTCCTGCGGAAAATGCTTGGGAATGCTGAATAGCTGAATTGCTAAAGCTAAACTGGTTGAATAGCTTAAATCAGTAAGAAGAAGTTAAAGTAGTGAGAATAGTTGAAAAAGCGGAAATCGTTTTAATACGTATGAATTTCATTAAAAAGTTAAAAGCTTATGCTAAACTGAACTGTTGGCTTCAAAAGTTGAATAATGACCAAAGACGTAGAACATTGTGAGGTCTGAGTATATTTTCTAACTGATAATCACTCACAAATGCAGAAATATGAAACAAATAGTACGAAAAATCTTAAAGCTCAAATGCACTACACGCTAAAAAATCAGGAAAATTGTCAGAGTTGGAAGCTAAACTGCATTACCCAAGTGAAGAGCTAAAATACATTGTTAGAAAAGCTTGAAGCTGAACTGTAATACTGTCAAAGATGAAAGTTGAAATGAATTACCTAAAACGGCTGAAAGAAGAAATACTTTGTATTATTATTAGACACTGCATAGAACTAAAAATCATCAATCTAGCTGATATGAGATGTGAAATTTATTAGGTAAAAAGAATGGGGCTGAACAAAAGAAACAGAAACAGACAAACAGACAGAGACAGACAGACCGAGACAGAGAGAAACAAACAGACTGACAGAGAGAGACAGAGACAGGGAGAAACAGAAACAGACAGACAGAGGCAGGGAGAAACAGAGAGAGAGAGAGACAGCGACAGACAGAGAGAGACAGAGACAGACAGAGAGAGACAGACAGAGAGACAGAGAGACATAGACAGACAGAGAGAGAGACAGAGACAGACAGAGAAAAACAGAGAGAGACAGACAGAGAGACAGAGAGAGAGAGACAGAGACAGACAGACAGATATAGAGACAGAGAGACAGAGACAGACAAAGAGAGACAGAGACAGTCAGACAGAAGAAAGATATAGACTAATGTTCATATTACTGCCTGTAGTATTCAAGTTGACTGTCTGTGAAAGGGTTGTCATGGTAACGTATGACCAGTGTGTGTGCGTATGTGTCTGTGTGTGTGTATGTGTGTGTGTGTGTGTCTGCATGTGTGTGTGTGTGCGTGTGTGTTTCTGTGTCTGCATGTGTGTGTGCATGTGTGTGTGTGTGTGTGTGTGTGTTTGCGTGTGTTTCTGCATATGTGTGTTGGTGTGTGTATGTGTGTGTGTGTGTCTGCATTTGTGTGTGTGTTTGTGTGTATGTGTGTATGTGTGTGTGTGTGTGTGTGTGTTGTGTTTGCGTGTGTGTTTCTGCATATGTGTGTTGGTGTGTGTCTGTGTGTGTGTGTGTGTGTGTGTGGCTGTGTGTGGCTGTGTGTGTGTGTGTGTGCGTGTCTGCATATATGTGCGTGTGCGTGTGTGCATGCATGTGTGTTTTGGTGTGTGTGTGTGTATGTGTGTGTCTGTGTGTGCGTGTCTGTGTGTGTGTTTGCATGTGTGTTTTTGTTTTTGTGTGTCTGTTTGTGTGTGTGTGTGTGTGTGTGTGTGTGTGTGTGTGTGTGTGTGTGCCTCTGTGTGTGAGAAAAGACAGACAAAATATAATGTTTTTTATGTCTGGTGAAAAGTGCTGTGTCATGCTATAAAGATTATCACAACATTACGTTACATCTCATTTAGCTTACACTTTTATCCAAAGCAACTTCCAATTGCTATATATGTCAGATGTAACACGGCTCAAAGTGGGCTTCGAACCTGGGTCTCCCAATCCAAGGGAATGTGTCATAAAAGAAAAAAGAAAACAAATTGCTATAGGGATTGAGTGTTCTGCTTAAGGACACATCAGTTAATGTAGCAGAATAAGATTTGAACCCAGGTCTTCCATGTCAAAGGTATGTGTCTTAACCACTACACTATGATTGAAAATTGTTAGAGTTGGAAGCTAAACTGCATTATCTACGTGAAGAGCTAAAATACATTGTTAGAAAAGCTGGAAGATGAACTGTAATACTGTCAAAGATGAAAGTTGAAATGAATTACCTGAAAATGTCTTAATATTTAAAAAAGTATAAATAGTAGAAAAAAGTTGAAGAAGTCCTATCATTAGCTGAAAGAGCTGAACATTTTAAAAAGGTGAATGGTTTTAATAGCTGAATGTATGCAGAAGTTACGGAGAGCCAAAATGAAACGTCAATAGCTGAATTGTTAAAGCTAAACTGGTTGAGTAGCTTAAATCCGTAAGAATAAGTTGAAGTAGTGAGAATAGCTGAAAAAGGGAAATAACATCTTGTCCAGGGACACATTGACATGTGTACCACAGTGGGATTTGAACCCATGTCTCCCACACCAAAGGCATACAACATATCCACTATGCTATCATCAGTATAGCTGACTGGAGTTCCTTCAGCTTTAATAAAGCCTTTCTTTGATCTGTCATTACCACACCTGCTGTTAATATGTCACCTGTGGCACGCTACAGCTATTCAGAGATAGATTTTTTGAAAAAGGGGAAATTGTAAGGATTGGAAATGATGTAGAACATTGTGAGGTCTGAGTATATTTTCTAACTGATAATGACTCACAAATGCAGAAATGTCTGAAAAGGCTGAAAGACTGCTGCTGTTGTCTGTGAAAGTGTTGTCATGGTGACGAGTGTTTATAAACATCCTTTGATCAGTTAACGACCGTGTCACCTGCTGTTAAACTGCACCACACCTGCTAATGCTGAGTGAGAGCCAGTGTGAGAAAACCCTTCAAACAACCCTTCAAACAAGCCTTATAAATCCACAACAGTACATGCTATCGAAACACCGACTTCACCGTTAGAGACACAAGACCTTTGTGAACGTATTCATGTAAAATTTATGTTGGTAAACTTAAAAATGTGGGCATATCAGCGATTTAAAAAAGTGGTTCGCTCTGCGTTTCGCTCAGAAATGTGAAGAATGTTAAACAGTGCAGTGGATGGACAGAGATGTGGAACTCTTGTCATTTGGAAGCTCATCGAGCCAAAAGTATAAGGCATATTGCAAAACTGAGCACATTGGCTGAAACTAGACAAAATACCTACGTTTTGATGTATAAATTGTGTATGACAAGTAGATATTGTGGGCGTGAGAGCAATTTATAGAGAGGGGACAAAGATTTTTTTCCTAAGCTGCTGCACTCTAACGATGACATCATCCACTCTAGGACACGCATACCACTCACTAGAAACCAGAAAAATCCTGAAATGATCACTAAACTTAACAGCTTTTTCACAAAAACTGTAAAAGATATCAAACTGAAAAGCCATAGCCTAATACCTGAATATTTTGTGAACATTTTAAAGTTTGTTTGGCGTCTGTAGGTGAAAGTATGAAGGAGCTGAAAATTTTGGGAGCAGAAGAAGATTTGAAGGATTTGAAGCATGCTCTCATTGACTTCAATGTTAAAAAAAAGTCATAAAAAGCTTAATATTTTAAAAAGTATAAATAGTAGAAAAAAGTTGAAGAAGTCCCATCATTAGCTGAAAGAGCTGAACATTTTAAAAGTTGAATGGTTTTAATAGCTGAAAGTATGCAGAAGTTACGGAGAGCCAAAAAACGTACGGAATAAGATATAAGAAAAATAAAGAACAGGATAACAATAGTTGGAATGCTGCTGAACAGCATTCCCACTAATAAATAAAGAACAGGATAACAATAGTTGGAATGCTGCTGAACAGCATTCCCACTAATAAGAAAAATAAAGAACAGAATAACAATAGTTGGAATGCTGCTGAACAGCATTCCCACTAATAATAAGATATAAGAAAAAATAAAGAACAGGATAACAATAGTTGGAATGCTGCTGAACAGCATTCCCACTAATAAACAAAATGGCCGACAGGAACAACAATAGTTGGAATGCTGTTGAACAGCATTCCCACTAATAAAGAACAGGATAACAATAGTTGGAATGCTGCTGAACAGCATTCCCACTAAATAAAGAACAGGATAACAATAGTTGGAATGCTGCTGAACAGCATTCCCACTAATAAATAAACAAAATGGCCGACAGGAACAACAATAGTTGGAATGCTGCTGAACAGCATTCCCACTAAATAAAGAACAGGATAACAATAGTTGGAATGAGAAACAATAGGCATTGTGCCGATTGCTGCTATTGCTACTGCTATTGCAGCACATTGGCACACTGAATAAAATCTGCGAGTCGGGCAGCAAGATGCTCCGCTTCTGAGACGCTCCTGGTGTGGTACGGCGCATTGGCGGAGGACAGAACAAAACCAGAATGCAGACAGAATGCAGCACAGATATGCCAAGTGGAGAATCGGAATGAGATGCACGGTATGGTCTTGATGAGGTGCTTCAACTGTGTATAGTGCTCAAAATAGAGGGAAGAGAGTGTTCATCGTTTTTCGTCTAGGCATCTTATAGAGGGTTTTTACCGACGTCACGTTCTGGGCGGTAACCTGGATATGCGGCCATGTTGGAGGCACTCAGTGTAAACAACTGAATGGAGTAATGGAGTATTGTGCACTTTGGATGCTTTAATACTTTATATCTAAACAACAGAAAAGCTCATCAAAACGCGTCCAAGATGCAAAGGCATGGAATGACTTGGACCACAAAAAAAGGTGCGATATTTTGAGAAATTACAGTTTACTGGCGGTGCAGATCCCTACAAGTTGGCTCCCTCTTCTTGGACCCATGGCGGCCGGTGAGTCTTCCTTCAGTTGCATATACCGATATAGTCAACTACCTGTTTTTCTCGCCGAGTCCATTTGTTTTTCATTTCAAAGACCGAACAAGATTTTTCCCTCGTAGCTCCTGGTTGAGCTTTGCCAACCACAAGCGCCTCCTTTCCTCTGATAACTTCTGGCATTCCTCTCCCTGGTTTTTAATAACTTTTGGAAGTCGATAATATTCCAAATGTTTTTCTCGGTCTGACCTATTGGTACAACCTAAAACATGGCAATAATTAACGATTTTCCTTGACGCCGTTCGGGATCTACTTCAGTGCCTATGCTTTGTTGTGATGCGGAGTACATCCAACGTGGCGACTTCGGGTCTGATGACGCGTCTGATGACGCGTCGTGAAAACCCTCTATACAAAGGCTGCGTTAAGCCTCTACTCAAAGCTGTTAGGACTTGTTTTTTATTGCTGTTTCTACTAGTTAGTGTAAGAGGGCATTCAGCACCAAGGATGACATCCTTACTGCAAAAAGGAATGCATTTTCTGTGAGCCTACTCTCCAGTCTGTTTTTTTTGAGGTGCAAAGGACCACTGCTGAGACAGTTCTAACCAGATGCATACGTGAGGTCGTGGCTGGAAGTATAAGTGCTGAAGAAAGTGCCAGTCACTTTCTGTAGATCATCAGCACTGCTATTTTACTTTGAAATGCAAAAAGAGGTTATTACTGTACTGGTGCTTGAATTGACAAGTTATATCTTTTGCAATTTTATTCTTTTACTGAGGCAAAACAACTTTAAATGTTTCTTTTGAGTTAACACTATTCTGTATTCAAGACACCTAAAAAAAAATATATATATATTATATATATATATATAAATGAATGTCTGATAAATGTCTGATAAAGACTGATTTAACAAAGAAACTTGTAACTGATGTATGTAACCCAAAGACCACCATCATCAACACTATATCATATTTCCTAATCATTTTAAAAACAAAAATAAGCTTTGGAGTTTTCCTCTATGGGCTACCGAAGTTGTCCATCACTAATACAATAGTCTAGTTTATCTCTTTTTCAACAGTATGACCATTGTGGTGTCAGGTTCACAAGTAGAGCTGCAACGAGTAGTCAAATTAATTAATTTTGCAACCATTTTCATTATCCAATTTCAGACCTGCCAACATGTACGCATTTTGCGTAGTAGATACTCATTTTGACATCAAAATACGGTGATACGATTTGTCACTTTAAACTATGCGAAAATCAGGTGACTGCTTTAAGTTCACTCGTTGACGTGCAGTAGCCGTCTCAGTCTAACACTTGATGGTAGTAGGCTAAAACAGCGTAGCAGCCACGAGCATGCTGGAAAAAAAACTAAAGAAGAAGAGTTCAAGCAATCATACTGTTGGGTTCCTTCCTCTTAAATGTCAAGTGGAGATATCGGCTACTGATAGCAAAACGAAAGCATCAAGTGCAAGTGTTATTCCTCTCTCATTCCCGTTTAGTTTGGTTGGTTTCCCCAAGGAAGGACGGCGCTTGCAAAGGTAAACAGGTTTGATGTAGAAAGGTGAAATTGTGAAATGAATTAATTTACGTAGCCTACCTGTCAACTTTGGAGAAATATTATTTATTTACATTATTATTAATAAAGCCTTGAATTTGGTGTACAAAGTATTGGATTTCATTACAAAGGTATTATATTTGTTTTGCCTTTCCTAGGATTAAGTAACAAAACTAAACTAGAACTGCAAGCAGTTATGACGAGGGCCCAAGCCACCCACGGCAGTCGGGAGCGCGAAAGCAGAACCCGAAGCTGGGCGGCGGGGAGGCAAACGTCTATTTTCTACGTCTAAATTAAAAATCAATTGCTGACATTAGGAGAAACTCATAAGAGGTAAAAACAGGAGTGTATACATCAAAAGGGCAACACATCGGTCGCCGTTGCAAACGTAGCTGTCAACAGTTCACCTCCACACATATATAGACTACCTTTAACAAGGATATACGGATAGGATTGGAGATGAAAAGTTCAACTGACACGTTACCGCGATCAGCTTCGTGGGAAATTAAGAATCAATGCCACCGACATAACCAATCACACTATGACAGACTCTCCACTTAGCACCAACTGCAATGTTTAATTGTAAATGAATGTAGCCTACTGGCAGTCTGGCACACGTGGGTGCTCAGTATTTTCATCAGCGCCTATGAATGGTGTTGATTTTGGATTGAAAAAGTGAGAGAAAAGAGTTGAATTTGTCCACTGTGAAGGTTGTGGAAATTTTGTCAGGTGGCTTAAGAAGTTTGTTTATTGTAAAAAACCAGAGGAGCACGCAAAAGCGAAAACCAAAACGTAACGTAGGAGGCAAACATCAGTAAATATTGAGAAGTGTGAGCTGCAAGGTCTGTGGTACATTCCCATTGCAAATATGTCATTAACATTGAGTAAAAGGGCCAAAACACGTCTACGTTGATTATAGCGCCCCCAATGGCCGATCTTTGCCAAATTTGGTAGAGAGCCTCCAAGCGGCATGCCGAACTTTAATTTAATTTCCCCTTTAAATGCATTGAGTTATTGGCCAAAACAAATAAATGTTGCTTATAGCGCCCCCTAAAGGCCGATCTTTGCCAAATTTGGTACAGAGCATCGTAGTCGTAGGATGTTGAACAATGATGTCAAGTTCTTTGCTGATAACATTTAATTTGGTCGAGATATGATACATGTGTGGTAGCTAGCTAGAAAAATTAGTTTGGTTGTCAAATGCGCGTACTTTAACATAACAAAATTCCTTGAGTAACTTTTGGTCACGTCCTTCTGGAGATGCTACCTACCAGGTTTCGTGCTGATCTGTCGCACGGCCTAGGAGGAGTTCGAAAAAGTTGGTTTTGCGCATTGCGCGATATTGTGAAAAAAAATGTAAGCGGAAATGGGCGTGGCCTATATCTTCAGATTCAGCTTGATTCAAGGAACACATGGATGTAAGGATTTCTAATGTGCGATGTGGAATGTGGGAATTAAAGGCAAAAAAACATTATAGCGCCACCTAGTGGTCCACATGTGTACTTTTTGGTAGGTGTGGTCCATGACCCATTGTCCATCTACCCTGTAAATTTAAGGTTGTTCACATTAGTGTAAGTGGTGAATCTAGACTTGGGTCCCATAGGCCACGCCCACTTTGACCCCTCAGTACCCCACTCTAGAGAGGGCCTCAGGAGTGTACCTAGATGGGACCCATCAAATTTTGTAAAAATCGGATGAGCCGTTCATGAGATTAAACTTTTTGTACTTAATTGTGCATATAATATGCACAATTTTTATCCTGTATCCTATATCCATATATCCTATATATATATATATCCTTTTTATTAACTTTTTGTCAAGTCGGTCTGGAGATGCTACGGTCCAAGTTTCGTGCAGATCGGTCGCACGGTCTAGGAGGAGATTGAAAAAATAGGTTTTTGATAAATCGAGATTTTTCACGCATAAAAGTCTAGGCGGAAATGGGCGTGGCCTATATCACGTGATTCAGTTGGATCCAGGGAACGTGTGGCTATATGGTTTTTAAATGTATGGTGTGGGAGTTATAGGGCCAAACGCGTTTTTTCTGCTATAGTGCCACCTAGTGGTGTAAGTGGGTCAATTTTTGCGCCTGAGGTCCTTGCGGAGTTTCAGACCAGTCCTGAAAATGGCAACCCCCCACCATGTACGGTTTAGGCTGTAGTCGGAGTTTTAGGTGGAGAAGAAAAATAATGGAAGAAAAAAATCAGTAGAAAAACAATAGGGTTCCACAGCTCTGCTGGAGATGTGAACCGCGTTGCCTTGCATTACGCGGTTCCCATGCCCCCTCGGGCTTGGACCCCTAATTAACTGTTACTAATGTAGCTAAATTAATGTGAGCGCATTAATCTGCTCGGTGTGCGTCTTATAACAAACAGAGCGAGCAGCCGCTGGACTCTTAACATCTGTTGATCCGTGCAGGACTTCACTGTGAGCAGACTGTTTAGAGACGATGTGACCGTCAGGTAACGTTAACGCCGCCTTCCCACTGGCACTTGAAATCAGCTCCGTAATACGCAATACGCAATGAAAAGCTTCGGGAGCGACTCACAAAAATGGTGGAGAGACTAGAACGACTGATAAGTGCCTGAATGTACGATTCTCTATGACCTCTCTTATACAGATATAAATAGAAAGGCTGCTGCGTGGAGAAAAGTTGCCCAGGACGTTGACATGTCACGTCGGTTAAATGTGATACAGCGGTATAATGTCAATAGTTCGATGTCTGTTGCTAGCTAACCAATTAGCATTAGCAGGTTTGTTTATCAGTACCATAGCAACGCTAACTTCTGCTGGAATTGTCAGATAGGAACCGTCCGTAGCCTTTCGCAAGAGTTAAACGCATCCGGATGACCAACTGACACGATTTTTTTCACACCTCGTTCGGACCCGGTTCGGACCCATCGTCTGCAAATCTCCATAGGAAATGAATGACTTCCCGGTCGTTTTGAAGCCGTATCGGAGCTGATTTCAACTGCCAGTGGGAAGGCGGCGTAAAGGTTATCTGCTACTGTAGCAGAGCTGCAAGTAAACACTGAACTGAGCTGTGTGTTTTCAGTGTTAAACACTGCTGCAGGTATTCATGCACGACTGTTGTTGGTGATTTACAGAGGTGGAAGACTTACTCAGATCATGCATTGCAGTAAAAGTAGAAAAAACAGTGTTGTAGAGTTACAAATTACTTGTCAGTTACAAGTCCTCGTTGACGTGCAGTAGCCAAGTACCAAAAGTAAAAGTGTTCATTATGCAGTGTAATATGTCTTATTTTATTGGATTATATTATGATCTAGTAAATTGTATTAAATATGACTGATGATTTAAATACAATGTTTTATTTAATTCAAGTAGCCTACTTGTACATAATTATTTTATAGGGTTTAAAATTTATACAGATTTGACATTTTCCATGAGGGGAAAATTCTGTCGGAATGGGTACGAAGTTGGCATTGAATTTCATTTGAAATGGTATTAAAAAGGCCTGGAATTTAAGTTGGAGGATCCTGGGGGTACCCTGTATATTGTTCGTGTTTGTTTGTTAAACATGACTTTTTCCATTGTAGCCTAGGCTGTACAAACCATCACAAAAAAATAATTATAGGAATCGTATAGTAGGCCAATTTTGGAGCAATATTATAGTAATCATGGGCAATTTTAGACCTTTAGGCTCAGCCCCCCTAAAAAGAGAAGAAGTTGGTCATTTCATGGCTTATAACCCAAATTGAAATGTAAGCAATTAAAATTGCTGAATGTTAGAACTTTGTGTCAAATTGGGTCATTATTACTGTGACTTATAAAGTGTCAGGTTATGTTCCATCATAGTGTTAATAGTGTCAAAAAATGTTAGCTGACGTTGTTGTTCAGTAGCTAACACTGGGTTTACACTTTTGCAAGGCACTGTATCCGTGTCACATTCTCATTAGGGTCTGAGCCCCCCTAAAGGTCTGATCCTAGAATCACCCCTGATAGTAATCTTATAGAAATAGCCTACTTCCTGTTGGGAGGGGGCGCTATAACTTTGAGTAAATATCTGTGTATAGATGACCTCAGGGTTGGACTCTTATGAATCCTGAAAAGATTCGAGCCAATTAGTCAATGGACACTCAAGTTACACCCACTTCCTGTTTCGATGGCGAACCGCACAAAATGGCCGTCCCGCCACGCCCTTGCCCTATGACCAAAAGTATTTTGGGACATACTATAAAAGTATTACAGTATTTTGGAGACTATTATAAGACTGTAGGCTACTGTAGGAACATTATGGAGAGTAAGGTTATTATAGAGAGTAACGTGGGCTATGACTAATGACTATGTCCTAGGACCAGGTGAAGTGATTGGTAAGCATGTGAACTAAATGATACACTATACTGATGCCCAACCAGACAAAATGACATCAAAGACAGCGGTAATGGTACATTCTTTCCACCTAGAAATCTAGACGCACCCTAGCGGCAGCAAATTTAATTTGCAGCCAGGGGGTCTAGGTCTAGGTTGGCTTGCGAACTGGAAAAACCAAACTCTGGTCAGGCCAATCACATCGTGTATAGAGTCGGTAGGCGGGCTTATGGCTGCTGCTGGGAACAGCGGTCTTCTGGAAGCTTCTGTTAAGCTTTTCTTTGAGAAAAGAACAAAGAACGGCACTGAAATCATTCTTAAAAAAGGAAGATGTGTTCGGAGTTTTGCCGACCGGATAAGGCAAAAGTTGAATCTATCAACTAGCTTCGCTACCTTCTTTGTTGCTCTGCCTGGTTGTAGCGCTATCCTATTGCGTGCAGAGGGAATTTGAAAGACAACCGTTTATCCCGCCCCTCGGATTGAGCTCCGTCAATGGTGAGTTCCCAGACCCAACATCTTGATGTGGGTCTGGCTTGTCAGGCTACATTGGAGCCATACCCTTAACGCAACAGGAAGTCTGCCATTTTGAACTGAAAGTTCAAAATTAGTGCGATTTTGGCCATTTCCACATGTCGTACTTTAACGAACTCCTCCTAGAGATTTCATCCGATCAACTTCAAGTTTGGTCTGTGCCATCTTAAGACGTTAAAGATAAAGAGTTATTAAAAGAAAAACTTTTGGTCATAGGGCAAGGCCGTGGCGGGACGGCCATTTTGTGCGGTTCGCCATCGAAACAGGAAGTGGGTGTAACTTGAGTGTCCATTGACCAACTGGCTCGAATCTTTTCAGGATTCATAAGAGTCCAACCCTGAGGTCATCTATACACAGATATTTACTCAAAGTTATAGCGCCCCCTCCCAACAGGAAGTAGGCCTAAAAGTCAAGGTGCTATACTTTAACAAACTCCTAGAGATTTCATCCGATCAACTTCAAATTCGTTTTGTGTCATCTCAAAACCTGAACGATGAAAAGTTACTAAAAGCTTGAGTTTTCGTCCAACGGTATGGGCATGGTGGTCATTTTGAGCATTTATCGATTAACGAAGAAGTTGTTGTACCTTTAGTGTACGTTGTCATATCTGCCCAAAGTTTCTCACGTTTGAGAAGGGTCCAGGACTGAGGACATCTACAGGCCAAAATTGACTTTTGGTCATAGCTGGCAACAGGAAATCCGCCTTATATGACAAACATCATCCGATTTACATGAAACTTATAATGTGTGGTCTACATGTGATAATGATCCACCCTCTATAATCTAACCACGCCCACTTACTCAGGCCATGCCCCTTTTATACCATTTGAACCGTTTAAGAGTCTTGTGTGAGGTGTCATTGAACTCAGCAGAGTTGCTTCTTCATTGGTGATGGTTTGGCACGCCCCCTTTCATAACTAATGACCCGTTTGATGTGGACTCTTGTGTGAGGTATCATTGAACTCTGTAGTGAGTTCCCTTTTCGTTGGTGACCGTTTTCCCGCCCTCTCTACTTTGTAAATTTGCAATACACAATTTCCAACGCCGCACACTCCACAGTGCGTGCTGTGTCCGATGGTTGCACAAATGCTCGGCTGCGTGGAGCGGCGTCCACCAGTAACCCCGACTTACAAGGAGGTGCGAGGGCCCGTCCAATGCTGCTTGCAGCTTTTATTTCAGTTGGTTTTATTTGAGCATATATGCAATGTTATATTTGTGTACAATTTGATTTGTAACAATAACTGGAAAACCAAAAATGGAAATGTCATATGTAATGAAATGTCGTGGCATCACAAGGGGCCAGGTAGTAGAGGGATGCTACATTCCCAAACAGTATTGGTAGTAACATTACAAAATGGCGACCAGGGCACACATTACAGCTCCCAGAATGCTCACCACTCACCCAGGTGTAGGTGTTTAAGCCAACTAATTGAAGCAGGGCTGTGGAGGAGGATGCCGAAATGGAGTCAATGGCTTGTTGGAATGATAGCAGTTACACAAACAGATGAGATTTTCAAGGAGCCATGTGTGGCTGGAAAGTTTGTAGAAGGAAAGCTTGGAGTTGAAGGATCGGTGAGGATTACAAGAAGTGAGAGCCGCTGTCAGTACGAGCTGAATCATTTCTGGATATTGAAGGTGTTTGTAAGGCATGTAGACAGACAAGATTCTGAGAAGGAGAGGACAACATCAATTCGGTGCGTTTGACGTTTGAAGGGTGTTGGAGCCAAAATTATGATTTCATTGTTAATTTTTATTTTGATAAATTGTGCATAAATGCAGCGTCATTCACGGTAAACTAGACTCGATGTAAACTGATAATTTGTGTTAATTAATCTTGATGCGTGGCATATCGTCAAGCCTTTTGACAATCAGCTGATTGAGGTAGTGATTGCTTCAGCTGGTGTATAAAAGCCAGGAGCTGTCAGTCAGTTAGCGGCCTTTGGTTTGTAGCCATACGTTTTTTTGAACAGAACGTGATCGAGTTAAAGTTGTTTTTTGTTACATCTTTTTATTTTGGCTCTGCGGTCACTGCTTGTACACCGTCTGGTAAGGACAGTTCATTTCTTCTGTGGAAAAGACAAATTCACGTATCACATTGAAGTTTAATGATAAGGAAAAATAAACGTGAAATCAAAAGGAAAACAGTGGAGTTATTGAGTCTTGTTTAAGCGCGTCTACCACGGCGCATTCCGAAGGTCAAAAAGGGAACAAAACGTTGTCAGAAGGTTGCTCCCACAATTCGTCAAAAAACCTGCTGCTTGTTGATCGACTGAACTGTGTGTTTGTACGTGGACAAAACGCTGCTGAGAATACAAACAATCACTGGAATGTTACTACGGCTCCCGCTTCCGCCTCTGTGAATGAATCTCAGCACTCCGCCTGGATGAACGTCGGCAACGCCGATGGTGCGTTCAAAGATGCAAGAAGGTGGGAAATATGATACTCAACTGGAAAAGCGTCTCCAGACAAACTCAAAGGTTATGGAAATCACTGCAAATCAATGAAAGTTCAACAATAAAGTGAAATTCAAAAAGGAGTTTTTTGTGTTATCTTGAGTCAAAAGGAAAATGGAGGGCGGTTTGGAGAGGGAAACTGATTCTGTGTTTGTGGAAAAGCTCAAGCAACTGAAAGCTTCAAGGAGTGCAAAACTGGGTGCATTAACCAGAAAGAATAACGAAATCAAGCAATTAATGGAAAATGTTTGCAACGTGGAACTGGTGAAAAGTAAAATGGAAACAGAGTTTTTTAAACTATGCACAGAAGTGGAAGAATGGAATGACACAGTTCAAGCTTTTATATCTATTAAAGATAAAGAGGAAACCCATTTTGGCCGCTTGTACCCTGGATCTCGTTCTTTCGGTCATGACCCAGCCTTCATGACCATAGGTGAGGGTAGGAACGAAAACTGACCGGTAGATCGAGAGCTTTGCCTTCTGGCTCAGCTCTCTTTTTGTCACAACGGTGCGATAAATTGAATGTAATACCGCACCCGCTGCGCCGATTCTCCGACCAATCTCCCGCTCCATTGTCCCCTCACTCGCGAACAAGACTCCAAGGTACTTGAACTCCTTCACTTGGGGTAAGGACTCATTCCCTACCTGGAGAAGGCACTCCATCGGTTTCCTGCTGAGAACCATGGCCTCCGATTTAGAGGTGCTGATCCTCATCCCAGCCGCTTCACACTCGGCTGTGAACCGATCCAGTGAGTGCTGAAGGTCACAGGCCGATGATGCCATCAGGACCACATCATCTGCAAAAAGCAGCGATGAGATCCCCAGCCCACCGAACTGCAACCCCTCTCCACCACGACTACGCCTCGATATCCTGTCCATAAATACTACAAACAGGATTGGTGATAAAGCGCAGCCCTGGCGGAGGCCAACTCTCACCTGAAACGAGTCCGACTTACTGCCGAGAACCCGGACACAGCTCTCGCTTTGGTCGTACAGAGATTGGATGGCCCTGAGAAGGGACCCCCTCACCCCGTACTCCCGCAGCACCTCCCACAGTATCTCCCGGGGGACCCAGTCATACACCTTCTCCAGATCCACAAAGCACATGTAGACCGGTTGGGCATACTCCCAGGCTCCCTCCAGGATCCTTGCGAGAGTAAAGATCTGGTCCGTTGTTCCACGACCAGGACGGAATCCGCATTGTTCCTCTTCAACCTGAGGTTCGACTATCGACGAACCCTCCTTTCCAGCACCTTGGAGTAGACTTTACCAGGGAGGCTGAGAAGTGTGATACCCCTATAATTGGCACACACCCTCTGGTCCCCGTTTTTAAAAAGGGGAACCACCACCCCGGTCTGCCACTCCTTAGGCACCGACCCAGACTTCCACGCAATGTTGAAGAGGCGTGTCAACCAAGGCTGGTGTCTCCCTTAGAGATAGGGTGAGAAGCAAAGTCATCCGTGAGGAGCTCGGAGTAGAGCCGCTGCTCCTTTGCGTCGAAAGGAGCCAGTTGAGGTGGTTCGGGCATCTGGTAAGGATGCCCCCTGGGCGCCTCCCTAGGGAGGTGTTCCAGGCACGTCCAGCTGGGAGGAGGCCTCGGGGAAGACCCAGGACTAGGTGGAGGGATTATATCTCCAACCTGGCCTGGGAACGCCTCGGGATCCCCCAGTCGGAGCTGGTTAATGTGGCTTGGGAAAGGGAAGTTTGGGGTCCCCTGCTGGAGCTGCTACCCCCGCGACCCAAGACCGGATAAGCGGACGAAGATGGATGGATGGATAAAGAGGAGCTGGAAAAGGATAAAGTTGAATGGTATAAACCCAAAGCGGCTGCTTTGCAGGAATTCATGGATAAAGTGTCAAGTTGGGTTGATAAGTCTCCTGTGTCCGACCTGTTGGAAAAAAATGTTGTTAACTCAAAGATTACACCTCACGACAGTATTCCAAATCTAAGTATTCACTCACAAGGTTCAAAAAGGTTCTCACAAGTCTCTCAGTCTTCTATTGCCTCTGCAAAATTCAAGTTGGAAAGTAAAAGGGCTGAATTGTTGGCACGAGCTTCCAGGCTGACACAGAAACAAGCTCTGGAGAAGGAGGAAGCTATCCTTATAGCCAAGAAGCAACAGCTTGAAATGGAAACGGAAATGGCAGCAAACACTGCAAAACTGGTCGTCATCAAGGAATATGAGGATACACATGCTGTTTTACGCCATTCAGGAGATGGGATGAATGAATATTTGGAAAATGAACTAATTGGCACATATAGTGAAATGAAAGATGTGTATACTCAAGGCAAGGCACTGCTTGTGAGCACAACCGTAGAACCCGAATACAGTGATCCAAACGTGGACATTGAAAAACAAAGGTCAAAGATCAAAGTGAATAAACCCGACGAACCAGATGCTACTGATAAAAAGGTTGCTTCAAAAGAGAGTAGCTGGTCTCTGCCAGCTAATTCTTCTGCTGGCGGTATAACCAACATTGCCACTAATGAAATCCAGTTCATACCACAAAATACAGGGACTCAACCTCACCATAGTTCTTCATCTGGCACTGGAGAGGATAACATAAGCAACTTAATAAACATCATGGAAAAACAGAATGTGATCACAGAGACACTTGTGAAGCAACAGAAAATCTCTTCTTTACCACCGCTCAGCATTCCTATTTTTAATGGAAATTCTTTGGACTACCAGTTTTTTCTAAAAGCATTTGAGCATGGCATTGAGGAAAAAACTGAGAACAGTAAGGACAGGCTTTACTTTCTGGAGCAACACACTGCTGGACAACCAAGAGAACTTGTCCGCAGTTGTCAATTTATGCCATCTGACAGGGGATATGCAGAAGCAAAAAGACTGTTAAAGCATAATTTTGGAGACAAATACCGAATTGCCACAGCCTACATCGACAAAGCCCTCAACTGGCCATCCATTAAAGCTAAGGACGCAGAAGCTTTAAAGGCATTTACAAAGTTTTTAAATGGCTGCCTCAACGCAATGAATAGCGTTGAATATATGGAAGAGATGGATCACCCAGCCAACATGAGAGCCATTCTCTCTAAACTCCCATATAAAATGAAAGAGAAATGGAGGGTTAAGGCTTGTGACCTTCAGGGAGGAGAGAACAGAAGAGCCAAGTTTAAAGATCTTGTGCTGTTTTTAGATAAACAGGCAAGAATCCTGTCTCACTCTGTGTTTGAAAACTTAAAGGAACCACAACTTACAACAACTAAAACAAGTTACACAGGTGTGCCTGCAATTTCTATTATGAGGAACAAACAGAGTAGAAGTGGGTTTGTCACAAGTGTATCACCAACACCTCAAACAGCTTTAATAAAGCATGTTGATAAAGCACCTTCAAATCGATGCCTGTATTGTCAAGGAGAACACAAACTTGCTGCTTGCTTTCAGATTCTCAAGAAAGCCCACAAGGAGAAGCTGGAATTTCTCAAGACCAAAGGGTTGTTTTTTGGTTGTCTAGAAAAAGCACAAATGAGTAAAGGATGTACGCAAAGGCTTATCTACAAAGAGTGTAACCTTAAACACCCTACTCTTCTGCACATTAAAGAGTCCCACAAAGAAAAGGAAAGAGCTGTTGCCAATGCTTCCAGTGCTTTAGTGGATATGGATAAAAATAATGGATGGAAGGAAACTGGGGCCGGTGAGCCTGAAGGCACTCTGGCTGTTGTTCCTGTTAAGTTAAAATCGAAAAAGGGTACTAACACTATAATAACATACGCCTTCTTAGACCCAGGTAGTACCGCCACCTTCTCCACAGAATCAATTCTCCAGCAGCTCAAAGTGATAGGACGGAATGCAGAAATACTTCTGCGAACAATGAATAAGGAGGAGTCAACTAAAACATCTGTTGTACGTGACTTAGAGATTTGTGGCCTAGAGAGTGATGAATATGTGGACCTTCCACCTGTATTCACACAAAACAATATTCCAGTGCAAAAAGAGAATATTCCCTCCCAGGATGACGTGAAACAATGGGCATATCTGAGTTAGGATTCCTTGGATTGATGCAGATGTTGGCTTGCTAATTGGATGCAATGTGCCAAAGGCTCTAGAGCCATGCAAGGTCATAAACAGCCAAGGGAATGGCCCGTATGCTGTTAAAACCATCTTGGGTTGGACAATAAATGGACCGTTAAGAAGAATGGACACAGCACATTCTGGAAAACCTGTTGTTATGGCGAACAGAATTTCTGTCACCAAAATGGAGGACTTGTTGCAACAACAAATCAAGCTTGATGAGGAACGTTTGGAAATATCTAAAGAGGATCACAAGTTTATGGAAAGTGTCTCCAAATCTATCAAACTGGTGGACGGACACTACAGTATTGGGCTCCCGTTAAAAGAGGGACTTGATTTCCCCAACAATCGATGTGTTGCTCAACAAAAAGCTTTAAACCTAAAGCGAAAGTTTCTACAGAACAACACGTTCTATGAAGAGTACAAAAGGTTCATGGCAGATATTATGGACAAGGGTTTTGCACTCAGGATAACCCCTGAGCAAAAACACAAAGAAGGCAAAAGGATTTGGTATATTCCACATCACGGAGTGTATCATCCAAAAAAGATGAAGCTGAGGGTAGTGTTTGACTGTGGAGCAAATTACCAAGGAACATCTCTGAATGCTCGACTTCTCCAAGGCCCGGACTTAACAAATAGTCTCATTGGTGTGCTTACAAGATTCCGGCAGAAGCCTACTGCATTCATGGCGGACATAGAGGCCATGTTCCATCAGGTCAAGGTGCCAGAAGAGGATTCGGATCTTCTCAGATTGTTGTGGTGGCCTGACTGAGAGCTCAGCAGTGAGCTAGAGGAGTACAGGATGGTTGTGCACATTTTCGGCGCAACATCCTCACCTAGTTGTGCAAACTTTGCCCTGCAACAGTGTGCTAGAGATAATCTGGATGGATTTAGCACCGAAGCAATCTCTTCTGTGCTAAGGAATTTCTATGTGGATGATTGCCTAAAGTCAGTGGAGAACGACGAGGAAGCACTTGAAATCGCTCATGAACTCATTATTCTGTGTAGTAAGGGTGGTTTTAAGTTAAATAAATGGGTCAGCAACAACAGAACGCTACTCCTTTCAATACCTGAAGAAAGTAGATCAAAGGAAATCAAGGCTCTGGATTTTGATCAGGACATTCTGCCTGTCGAAAGAGCTCTGGGTGTACAATGGTGTACTGAGGAGGACTGCTTCCAATTTAAGCTTAATCTACCAGACAAACCACTTACCCGGAGAGGTATTTTGTCTACTGTTAGCTCCATTTACGACCGTCTGGGTATGCTGGCTCCTGTCATCCTCCCTGCAAAGCAAATCTTACAAACACTTACTGGTATGAGACTCGGATGGGATGAAAGGATTCCCGAAGAACACCATAAAAAATGGTCCAGCTGGTTACACGACTTGTATCTGTTAAGAGACTACAAGGTTAAGAGATTCATCAAACCACATAACTTTGGGCATCCAGTATCAGCACAACTTCACCACTTTGGAGATGCAAGCGAAAGTGGTTATGGTACAGTCTCCTATCTGCGAATGGTGAACAAAGCCAACACAGTGTGTTGTTCTTTCATCATAGGTAAGGCCAGAGTTGCTCCACTCAAACCTGTGACCATTCCAAGAATGGAACTTACAGCTGCCACTGTAGCTGTACGGATAGACCGGATGATGCAGGAAGAAATGGAGCTCTCACTTGAACCTTCTGTGTTTTGGACTGACAGCACATCTGTCCTAAAATATATAAACAATAAAACATCAAGATTCACGACCTTTGTCGCCAACAGAGTAGCCGTTATTCGATCTGCTTCAGAGGCTTCCCAGTGGAGGTACGTGAATGGTTACATGAATCCAGCTGATTGTGTATCAAGAGGCATTACCGCAAGTCGCTTCATGAGAGATGAAGTCTGGTTGTCAGGGCCAGAGTTTCTCTGTCTCCCTGAGCCTCAATGGCCTAAAACTCCAGAGTTGTGCCTCACAATCAGCGACCCTGATGTGAAGGTACTTGCAGTAAGTGTTACCATCAGGGAAGATTGCACAGATACAGTCAACAAGTTGCTCACGTACTACTCCCAGTGGCATCGCCTCAAAAGAGCTGTTGCATGGATTCTACGTTTCAAAACCTTGCTGAAAGCTCGCAAAAACGCAGGTCAGAATAAAAAGGAGACAAAATGTGACAAAGGATCTCTCACTGTTGAAAACCTGCAGGAAGCGGAAAATGCAATCATTCAGTTTTGTCAGTCTGTGTCGTTTGTGGAGGAGATGACTGCACTGAAGAAAGGACTTGCAGTAAAAACGAGCAGCCATCTTTACAAACTCTCCCCTATTCTTCAGAACAACTTGATAAGAGTGGGCGGTAGGTTGTTGAAATCTGCTATGCCATCTGAAGCTAAACATCCAGTTATCCTACCCACGAACCATCATGTGACTCTACTCCTTATCAGGTATGTTCACGAGAACATAGGGCACAGTGGAAGGAATTACACTCTCTCCCGTTTGAGGCAGAAATACTGGATTCCGGCAGGAAATGCCGCCATCAGAAAGGTCATCTCAAAATGTGTGACCTGCAAAAGAGTCAGTGGACTGAAAGGTGAACAATTCATGGCGGACTTGCCGGAAGAAAGGGTCACCCCTGATGATCCACCATTCACAAATGTGGGAGTGGACTTCTTTGGCCCATTTCAGATGAAACAGAAAAGAACCACAGTTAAGCGATACGGTGTGATTTTTACCTGTTTAAACATCAGAGCAGTTCACCTAGAACTCGCACACAGTCTCAACACTGACTCATGCATTAATGCTATTAGGAGATTCATTGCAAGAAGAGGCACTGTCAAGATCATGAGATCCGACAACGGAACCAATCTGGTTAGAGCCGAGCGTGAACTAAAAGAGGCAATACAAGGTTTAAACCACACGCAGATTCAAAACAATCTTCTGAACAAGGAAATACATTGGATATTCACCCCACCAACAGGATCACACCATGGAGGAATCTGGGAAAGACAGATAAGAACTATCCGTCGCATTCTGAGTGCCCTAGTGCAGCAACAAATACTGGATGAAGTAGGACTCACCACGCTTTTCTGTGAAGTGGAGGCCATCATAAATGACAGGCCTATCACCAAAGTTTCGAATGACGCTGGAGATTTGGAGCCGCTTACACCTAACCATCTGCTACTACTTAAGTCCAAACCTTACCTACCACCTGGCGTGTTCAATCCAAGTGACTGTTATGGAAAAAGAAGATGGTGCCAAGTGCAATACTTGGCCGACTTGTTTTGGAAGCGATGGACAAAAGAGTACTTACCTGAACTCCAAGAACGACAAAAGTGGGCCAAGAAAAGAAGAAATTTTGTAACAGCAGACATTGTCCTCATCATCGACGACACTGCTCCAAGAGGCTCGTGGATCATGGGACAAGTCATTCAAGTCTTGCCAGATTCAAAAGGGTTCGTACGACAAGTGCAAGTGCGGACAAAAACTAGCAAGCTCTGCAGACTTATCACTAAGCTTGTTCTGCTGGTTGAGGCCCAAATTGAGCTGTAACCCTACCCCCCGCCCCTTTCCCCCCTTTCACTTCACACACAAGCACACTAATACACACTATGGACTGTATACTCATGAGTCAACAAGGCTTAAAGGACTTGAAGATGGACATTGAAGATGGACATTGGACATGGATAGCTTTATGCTATCACTATGATGAATTACTGTAAATGCTTTCATGTGTATTGGCTCCGTTTATATTTGTTGTAATAGTAATGTGAAGTTGCATAACTTAGGGGCTGGAATGTTGGAGCCAAAATTATGATTTCATTGTTAATTTTTATTTTGATAAATTGTGCATAAATGCAGCGTCATTCGCGGTAAACTAGACTCGATGTAAACTGATAATTTGTGTTAATTAATCTTGATGCGTGGCATATCGTCACGCCTTTTGACAATCAGCTGATTGAGGTAGTGATTGCTTCAGCTGGTGTATAAAAGCCAGGAGCTGTCAGTCAGTTAGCGGCCTTTGGTTTGTACCCATACGTTTTTTTGAACAGAACGTGATCGAGTTAAAGTTGTTTTTTGTTACATCTTTTTATTTTGGCTCTGCGGTCACTGCTTGTACACCGTCTGGTAAGGACAGTTCATTTCTTCTGTGGAAAAGAGAAATTCACGTATCACATTGACGTTTAATGATAAGGAAAAATAAACGTGAAATCAAAAGGAAAACAGTGGAGTTACTGAGTCTTGTTTAAGCGCGTCTACCACGGCGCATTCCGAAGGTCAAAAAGGGAACAAAACGTTGTCAGAAGGTTGCTCCCACAAAGGGGAACTGCCGGAAAGAGTGTATCACTGCTGATCGACACATGAGAGGCAGTACTACGGACAGCTCCACTCCTACACAGCTCACTGCTGTGAGCTCCCTCTCACTGGATTTAAGAAAAGGTTGAAAAATTACTTTCCCTACATGGGTGTATTCTTATTACTCTGACTACAATGTAAGTTAAGAGGGCAATTGTGCAGCTTGTATTGTTTTATACAAAACGACCACAAAGAGATGCAACAAACAAACATTGCATAGCCACATGCATGCCTGAGCTTAGCCTTCGGGCTAACCGGTTTTTCCACACAAGATCTCCCAAAAAAGATAACTATAGTTATACAACACTCAGCATGGCAACAACACCTGAGGAATCTATACTACTCAACCAAGCTACAAAGAAGATCATCTACCTTAAAGATGAAATCCAAAAACTCACCGACGAGCTGCGGCATAAAGAAGCTCTCCTGTCCAAATTAATGGATGTAGCTGCCGGGCAATCCAAGCGGCTGGCATCTTTCACAGCAGCCCTGCAGGACACGGTGCACTGGGATTCCTCCACCTGTCCTCAGCCGGCCTGCTCTACACCGCAGTTGTGTGGTCCGTGGTGCAGATCCGTGGTCATCCGAGGCGAACAGCGGGTGGGAGCGGGGCATCGCCACCTGGCCTGGACATCTTGAACCGCTTTGCACTACTGGCTACTGATGATCCTCCGACTCCGGCCGCTCTCCAGGTGGCTAGCTCCACGGATGGTGACTCTCCAGACCCGGCCCTAAATTGGCCAAACGGCAGGGTGACTGCGGATCCGCTGACTTCGGCTCCTCCACTGACCTCGACTCACCAGCTGGCCGACAACGGCCCACCTCAGGCTCCCCTTCAGGCTTCAGCCCCCCTGCAGGCTCCGGCTCCCCTTGAGGCGGATGGCTGGCGACCGGAGGGGTGCCTTGATTGACCTGGAATGGCGAAGGGTTTCCTCCGCTCGCCAGCAGCTCATAAAGGATGCTGTCAGAAGATCCGGTGGCCTCCCTCGTCCCGAGTCAGCTGCTGGACACCCTTCAACAAGGTCCCAGCCCCTTACAAGCCGGCGGCATCCAGACTCTTCGGCCAGGTCTAATCAACCCCGCCCGCTGTCTCCTCGAAACACTGCCACTACCACACACTATATCCCCGGCGCCACAACCCCAGTCGTTCAGCCGTTGTTTCCACCATCCACTTTGATAATCGGCGACTCTATTACCAGGCATCTGTGCTTCTTCAACGCTATTACGCGTTGTATGCCAGGCGCCTTGGTAACTGATGTCCTAGTTAAGCTCCGCAAGATGTCCCCCAGGGCTCAATTTTGGGTCCACTGCTTTTTAACCTTTATATGCTCCCACTTGGACAACTTTTAAAGAATAATCTTATCTCCTATCATAGCTATGCTGACGACACCCAAATATACCTAGCTTTGACACCTAATAATTATGGCCCTCTTGATTCTCTGTGATGATTTCCAGGGATTAAAAGACCCAAACGCAGGGAGAGGCAGGCAGGCAGGAGATGATTTGAGCTTGAGGTTTTATTAACAAAAAGCGGCAGTACAGAGACTGGAAAAACACGGGGGAAAAAACACACAGGGAATAACTTACTGGAACAAAAGAACGCTGGGAAGATTTAAAAAAAACAGGCACAAAACTGACAGGGTGGAAACACGAACTGACCAGAAGAAGACACAAACTGACGGGCAAAACACAAGGACGCAAACAGACGCAAAACAATCTGACACCAGACAAAAGAAACACAGGGGCTAAATAAACTAGGTAACGAGAAGACGCAAGACAGGTGACACCAGGGCTGGAGAACAAGTGGAGCACATCAGACAATCACACAGGCGGGAAAACAAGGGAAGTAAAACTAGACATGACAAAACAGAAAACAGACTATCAAAATAAAACAGGAAACAGAACATAAACAGGGAAATGCACAACAGAAAAATACACAACAAAATATACACAGACCACAGTACACAACACAGGATACATTTACAAGACAGGGAACAGAAAAATACAGAATAAATATACAAACACAGGAACTAACAAAAATAAACAACAAAAACAGGAAACAGCAACAGAAATATACAAACAGGCAACAGAAATGTCCAAAACCACAACATTCTCTTTGTCATTGTATTGAGCAAATTAATCACTGGATGTTCCAGAACTTCCTCCAGCTAAACAAAGACAAAACTGAAGCTTTTGGTAAAAAGGAGGAAAGACATAGGATTGCCACCATTCTCAAAAAAAAGGATACTGTTAGAAATCTTGGTGTCCTCACAGACAGCGATCTGAGGGCGTTTTCACACATGAAAGTCCGAACCAAGGTCCGGACCAAGGTTCATGTTTTTGTTACATTGTCTACATTTGATCCGGTAAGTTAATGGTTTCACACTGCAGTTATGCAAGCGCACTAAAGATCTATACGTGACTAAACTACGTCCTGCCGTCATCACATACGTGAGCTGCGTCTCCAGATACTTCTAATTGATTGGTTTGTAGACAGGCTTCCCCGTCCTCTCGTCTCCTCTCTCTGTGTCGGAGTTTTTTCAGCTGACTGCTGCTCTCCCCTACTGCCGCGGCTCTTTGTGTTTTGTTGTGATGTTGAGAAGCAAGACACTGGAACTTTCTGGAGAATTTATTCAGAGACAAACGGAAACCTACACTGTACATTTACTACCACTTAACAAATAAACTGCTGATGTATTCTCTGCTCTGATAGCCGACAGCTGTCTGCTCTGAGCGCAGTCACTCTCACTCTCTCATGTAGCCTACACACTAAGCACCGAGCTATTCCTTAAAGGAGCTTCCCCGGTCTTGTAACACAAGGAGAGCCTGCCAGAGCTTCTTCTATTTGGTCCGAAAGTCCGAACCATCCAAAAAATGCTTTCACACTATAAACGAACCGGACCATGGTTCAGTTTGGTCCGGACCGAGACCACCTCTTTTGGTCGGACCAAAATTTGGTCTTTTGATCCGGACCGTGGTCCGAGGGAGGTTTCACACCTCTAATTTTGGTTCGGATCAAATTGAAAAGTCCGAAAGTCCGGACCAAATGAGGTATGTGTGAAAACGCCCTAAATTTTAACAGCCACATGAAAGCAATTACTAAATCAACATTTTACCATCTCAAAAACATTACCAAACTTAGGGGTTTTATGTCAAAAGATGACTTAGATAAACTGATTCATGCTTTTATTTCCAGTAGGGTTGATTATTGCAATGGCTCATGGGTTAGGGTAGGGTTAGCCTTCCAAAAAAGACCCTTAAACAGCTTCAAATGATACAAAACGCAGCAGCCAGAGTTCTTACAAAAACAAAAAGAACTGAGCACATAACCCCTGTGTTGAAATCCCTGCACTGGCTCCCAGTAAGTTACAGGGTTGACTTTAAAGCATTGCTGCTTGTTTTCAAGTCACTTAATGGAATCTTGTCTTGTATCTATTGGACATGTTTCTGCAGTATGTACCACTCAGGGCTCTCAGATCAGAGCAGAAACATCTTTTAGAAAAACCCACTGTCCACACCAAACAGGGTGAAGCAGATCCAGAAGGCATCAAAAACGCCCCAACTACTCACAGTTTTAAATCAAGACTTAAGACAAAATTCTTTATAGATGCCTTCTGCTAATGCTTCACTGAAGCATTATTACTTATTGTGGTAGGCCGATGATTTTTAATATTCTTTTCTTTATTTTATTTTATGCTTTTATCTTTTACTGTTTTTTATGCATTAATGTTCTCATGCTTTTAATCATACTGTTTTTATGATCATGTACTGACCGTTGCTTTTGTTTTGTGTAAAGCACATTGTATTGCCACAGGTATGAAATGTGCTATATAAATAAACTTGACTTGACTTGACTGCTACAATTATTATGAATATCTGTATCAGTGTCCCAACAGGCAGCAACAGATGGCCGCCCACCAAGAGCCTGGTTCTGTCTGAGGTTTCTGCCTGTTTAAAGGAAGTTTTTCCTTGCCAAATGCTTGCTCTTGGGGGGAATTGTTTGGTCTTTGGAAATGATGTGGTCTAGACCTACTCTATCTGTAAAGTGTCCTGAGATAACCCATGTTATGATTTCACACTATAAACAGACGCAGCGTCAGCCAATTTTGTCGGGGCTTCAGCCCCGAATGTTTTGAGTGTAGCCCTGAATGTATTTTGAAAAGTTGACTGACAAATATGAAACCAGACAATAGTCTATGTAAACCCCCAAAATCATAAGTTGCCTTATTTCATTGTGCTCGCAATTCTTAAATTTTGTTTGTAGAACTCATGGTAGAACTGTAACTTTTTGTCCAGTTTATTTTTCCGAGGCCAATAGAACGGGCAGCTACGTGCGGGGTTTGACCATGCTGTATTTGTTGCTATCACCTAAGAACCGTCTCTACGTGAGAAAGCTGTGAAAGGTGTAATTTTCAGCACAATACTAATGATTTAGTTTGAAGTTCCTGTGACGTGACGTTTCCAGTCTATGGTTCAGACTCAAACAAATGGAGCTCTGAAGCAGACCTGTTGATTAGTGTCCACTCTCGCTGTAAAAAGCTGTGCAGCTTTAGGTTTATGGATGCGCTTTGCTGTCGACATGCTGCGGCAGATTGTGCTCCGTGTATTTCTGCCTCAAAGGAGAATAAATAGTTGAAAGCAATACAGAATGCCTGAGAGCCTTACTGCAATATACCCCATTATGTTTTTATATTTGGATTGTAATCTGTTTCCCTTTACATAAAGATATTTCCAGCATATTGATTCAGAAAAAGGTAGAAATAGATGCATAAAAAAATCACCAGAATGCAGGAAATCAAGTGTTTAATGCTCAAAATTTTTGGGGGGTGGACCCCCAGACCCCCCACATCATATGTCACCACACAAATCTGGAAACAAAACCTTGGTCTTTGGGTTGCCAGGCCAGTTATGATTAGGCCAAATGTTGGTGCCATCTAACTTACATCTACAAACTGGAAGCTAAAATGAACATACACTGGCTATTAACAAACTGGACAAGCCAATCGCCGTTTTGCATTGCATTCAGTTTATTTAAATGTGTCCGTGCTAAGCCCCGAACCTCCTCAAGTCCTACAAACGCCCCTGACTATAAATAAAATTGAATTGAATAGAATTGAAGTGTGTGTGTGTGTGTGTGTGTGATACAGGGTGAGGCCATATGAGTGAGCTCCTCTCAGATGTTTCTGCTACCCAGATTATGTACATGTTGCTGCAGTATGTAGAAGAGTTAGAATATGTGGGAAAAACAACTGCTGTGTGGAGGAGTGCAAAGAAAAAAAAGACAAGCAAAGTGCCTGCACAGTGAGGGGAATCACCATGCGTGGTCAGCATGCGTTCAAAGGAAATAAAAGTGAATTAAAGCTGCAAACAGCCTTGGACGGGCCCTCGCACCTCCTTGTGTCAGGGTTACTGGCAGACGCCGCTCCATGCAGCCGTCCATTTGTGCACATGGTGGAGTGTGCGACGTTGGAAATGGTGTATTTTAAATGTACCAAGTATATGGGAAGGAGCAAACAGTCACCAATGAAAAGGGAACTCTCTACTGAGTTCAAAGATAACCTCACACAAGAGTCTATGATAAACCAGTCACTAGTTATGAAAGGGGGCGTGGCTAAAGCATAGGGGGCGGGTCAAACCATGACCAATCGAAAAGGAACTCTCTGCTGAGTTCAATGATACCTCACACAAGACTCTACCTTTAACGGTTCAAAAGTCTAAAGGTGGCGTGGCCTGAGTACACGGGCGTGGTTAAAGTATAGGGGCTCAGTATCACATGTGGACCACACATAAGTTTCATGCAAATCGAATTATGTTTGTCATATAAGGCTGATTTCCTGTTGCCAGCAGGGGGCGCTATATCCAAAAGTACATTTTTACTTATGATGTCCTCAGGCCTGGACCCTTGTCAATCGTGAGAAATTTCGGCCAAATTGGACAACGTACCCTCAAATTACAACAACTTCTTCGTTGATCGATAAATGCACCAAATGGCCACCATGCCATGCCCACACCGTTGGACAAAAACTCAAGCTTTTAATAACGTTTCATCGTTAAGGTCTTGAGATGGCACAGAACGAATTTGAAGTTGATCGGATGAAATCTCTAGGAGGAGTTCGTTAAAGTATAGCACTTTGACTTTTAGGCCTACTTCCTGTTGCCACTAGGGGGCGCTATAACGTTGAGTCAATATCGGCCTGTAGATGTCCTCAGGATTGGACTCTTATGAATCCTGAAAAGTTTCGAGCCAGTTGGACAATGTACACTCAAGTTACACCCACTTCCTCTTTCGATGGCGAAACGCACAAAATGGCCGCCACGGCTAGGCCCTATGCGAAAAACTCATAATATAACTTAATAACTTTTCTCTCAGGTCTTAAGATGGTACAGACGAAAAATTTGAAGTCGATGAGATGAAATCTCTTGGAGAAGTTCGTTAAAGTACGACATATTGAAATGGCCAAAAACGCACAATTTCGTACAATCAATTCAAAATGGCCGACTTCCTGTTGGGTTTAGGGCATTGCTCCAATGAGCTTTTTTGTTTGTCTTTACATGGTAAATATGTGTACCAGATTCCGTAAGTCTACGTGAAACATACTGCAGGGGCTCAATTTTTAAAGTGTTGTAGGGGGCGCTAGCGAGCCATTTTTGCACACCTATTTACAAAACCATTAAAATATCAAATTGTTCACTAGGCCTGAAGCATGTGCAAAGTTTCGTGAGTTTTTGGGGACCTTCCCATAGGTCCCCAAAAAGGCGATTCATTGCGCGTAATAAGAAAGCGTAATAATTCCTTCAGTTTCAATAGGGCCTTCGCTGCTGTCGGCGCTCAGGCCCTAATAAGGTCTGAGAAGTTTAAGGTACTATGTGCAGCTTTTTATTGTTTCTGAAACTGTCATTTTTCATCTAATGATCATAAATGACCTGTAACAGCAAACAAGACTAACCAATGGAAAATAACCTCAAAATGAAATAGCCTTTCCAGGAACCATCACCTTATCATGTTGGAGAGGTTTGTGTGTCCCTATGAACCTAAGCATGTGAATCATCGAGGAAGAGGAGGAGTTATCCTGCCCGGTGGTAGCCCGGGGCCCCTGTCTAGAGCCAGGCCCAGATGGAGGGCTCGTCAGCGAGCGCCTGGTGGCCGGGTTTGCCACGGAGGCCAGCCAGGCACAGCCCGGAGAAGCAACATGGCATCCCCCTTTCCATCCCATGGGCCCACCACCTGTGGGAGGAACCACTGGGGTCGGGCTGCTGCCGAGGAAACTCCAAAACTCAGTCTTTTGTAGCGTTGCAGTCCTACATGAGTGCAGAATGTTGTGATATATCGTGATGATGGCTCCATTTCCAGCTGATGATACCCACAGTTTAAATCCAGTTTTGAGAAGAACCTGGCTCCACTGAGCGCTTGTATTACATCATCTACTGTAGGTGTGAGATGTCTTTCTCGTTCGAAGGCTTGATTTGGTATCCTCATGTCCATACAAATACGCACTGCTTCTGGGTCTTTTGGCTTTGGAACAGGAACAATTGGAGAAACCCATGGGGTGGGCCCGTCCACCTTCTCGATGATGACAAGTTCCTCTAAACGTTGTAATTCAGCTTCAATTTGCTTCCAGACATGAAACGGTACTCTTCTGTGAGGTTGCGTGACTGGAGGAATGTCTTTCCTTATGTGCAGCTTGACTTGAAAGTCCTTTAATTTTCCCATCCCATGAAAGAGGTCAGTATACTCAGTGAGGAGATCACCTATTGCATTCATCTCCGTCTGGTTTGAGGTTGTCGTAGGCTGCAATGGCTGCTCTGGAGCTGTGTGGAGTGTGTTAGCAACTTTGATTAGTCCCAATTGACTGGCAGTGTCATAGCCAAGTAAGCTGCCGTTACTGCCTTGAAGTACTTGGAAAGTTGCGTTTGTGAATCATGATTTGGATTACACCAGTGAGGTGAATTTTCCCAGGGCAGGCAGTGGGGTGCTTGAACCATAAGGAAAGATGGGAACTGCATTTAGTGAGTGAGGGCTTATGTCTCAGTCTCTGATAAGTTGCTTCATCAATGATGTTTACAGTTGCCCCAGAATCAAGCATCACTTGTATATTACAGTCACTGACCTTTATCTTTGCATGTGGGAGATTTGTTTTTGGTCGGCTAACTGTGTACACATATTCCTAAGAAGACTCTGTGTCTGTGGTACCTGCTGCTTGAGATGTAGTGCTGCTGCTTCCCAGAGATGTTCACAAGTCATTTTTTGGAAGTCCAAGTCAAGTCTCAAGTCTTTGAGCTCGAGTCCAAGTCAAGTCTCAAGTCTCCATCTGATCTGTCCCTAACACTGTATTGTTAAATCTTATGAATTCAAAGCATGTCCTGTAGCTACCATCCATACAGTACAGTATCAAAATCAGTTGTAGGATAACTTTATGGGGTCTACTTAACACATCCCTCTAGCCCTCGGACCTGGTGAAATATTGACCTAAGTCTGTCACATCATATGGATACAACTATAAAGATACAATGTGCCTGTTCCCAGCATTAGCACAACACTTTGCGATGGTTAGCTTGTTACCTGTGACAATAAATGCTAAATGTAATGTCTCTTTCACTCAAAAAAATCTGTCGAAGTGGAAATCAAGAGAATAGTGGCAGCGCCACACCAGTTACAGAACAACATGCATCTCAGTGTCAGTCCAAATTACGCATAATAAGCAGTTTGAACTCACTGATGTAATGCTATTTATTTTCTAAGTGTTAGTAGGCTCAGTGAAACTGAGTCCAGCGCGAGGGAGATCCGACTCAGAGGAGAGATTAGTGAGGCCAGTGTCTCCACAGCAGATGACAGTGCGCACGGATCCGCAGCGCCACGCATGGATGAAATAATGAAATAGTAAATAGGACTACAGTAACAGAAATATGTGCAAAATTAAGACAGTCAAGATGGCCCAGTGTTTGGTGGACCGGGTACACCTTGTTCACTTAATAGCCTACAAATCAGCCACGGGATCAATTACGCATCACATGAGTTTGCCCACCCGACACAGCGTTTGTTCCTGGAGAGATAGATCCGTGCGTCCTGCCTCCTGTGTGCCATGGATGCCTGAGCCTCACTACTAACTATAAAGATACAATTTGCCTGTTCCCAGCATTAGCACAACACTTTGCGACGGTTAGCTTGTTACCTGTGACAATATATATGCTAAATGTAACATCTCTTTCACCCAGACTGGCCTATCTGGGTGCGTTTTGAGATCAACAAGTCCGACGTGCCAGATCAACGTAGACTGACGTTGATCTGGCATCATTTATCTTGGTGCCACACACCTTGCATGTAGCTGTTCGCTTACTGCCACTGTTTACAAAGTTATTTAAAGCAAAACTAATGACAAAAGGCACAACTCCAGGAGGACTTGGTGTCACCATCGGCAATGCATTATTTTATATATGAGTGCGCGCACATAAGGCATAGCGCGTGCGTTACTTTGCACATTATGGCAAAGGGCAGGGGACATGCAGCTCGTCATATGTTTCCCCAACGTATATGCGCCAATAAAAGAAAATAGAAATACATGAATAAATTTAGATTTAAAAGCAATAATTGCATGAAAACAGGTTGTTGACGAGTCTCGAAGCTCGAGTCCGAGTCAAGTCTAAAGTCTTTTGGGTCGAGTCGCAAGTCAAGTCTGAAGTTTTTTGGGTTGAGTCCGAGTCAAGTCTGAAGGCAGCTGTTTGTGCAACTTAAGTGAGTCTCAGACTCTAGTCCCCATCTCTGCTGCTTCCACTGGTGTGTACATAATGCACTTCATGTCTACCTCTGATGCTATTTAGAGCGACAACATTTGGCAAAATGTCCTTGTTTTCCACAAGCGTTGCATGTTTTCCCCTGTGCCGGGCACACCATTCCCTCACGGTGGGGAAAAGTACCAGAACAGTTGTAGCATCTTTTCTTTCCTGCCCCTCTTCCCATTTCAACAGCCATAACATCTTCCTGTGGATTTTCTTGTGCTGCACCTTGTTGTGTTTGTTCCATTCCTGATGCTTGAATCTCAGCAAGTGCTATGGTTCTGCAAAGTGACAGGAGTTCTGTCAACGTCATCTCTGGTTTCTGTAGTGCTTGACGCCGCAATTTATTACACGTGCGCGTTTGAATGATCATAGTTTTGATCTCTTTTTCAACATCTGGAAAATCACAAGTTGCTGCTAAGTGCCGTTGTCTTACGTGATATGAATCAAGTGTTTCCCCTTCTAGTTGTTTAGCTTGTCTGAATTTGTAAGTATCATAGGCAATGTTGATTTTAGGGGAAACGTACTCACTTAGTTTGTCTTTTGCACATTTATAGTCCTTTGCTTCTCTGGTGTCAGTAAGTGTGTCAAAGATGTCCTGTACACCATCCCCAGCATAATGCAAAAGCATTGCATGTTTCCTTATATTATCCTTTATCCAGAGCAACTATGAAGTTTTCAAAGCGCTGTAACCACTTCTTCCAGCGGATGGATGAGTTTTGATCCTCATTGATATCAAAGGCAGGGAATGACAGCAGTGCAGCTGCTATGTTCGAGGAGGGGGGGATAAAAGTTAAATCCTAGTCGCCAGTGTAAGTTCTGGAATAAAACTCTGACACAGCAAAGTAGCTTTTAGACTCTTTACTGAACTTATAAATCTCTGTTACAATCGTTTACATTTCTGTTAACGCCGCCATCTTGATTTCTGAATACCTCTCTGCTTCTGCAGTCTCAACACAACAATGAAACTAAAGCGCCCCCTTGTGGACTGAATATAACAATGTCTGTTTACAACCTAAGACACATCACATGTGGAAATACTATAACATCATAACGTCACATGTTATAAATCATAAACATTACAACATGGAGAAGGACTTTTGGTCGCCACCTCAGGAAGGGGAAACGGGGAACCATGCTAGCTAAAAGGCAAAGCTCTCAATCTACCGTTCAAAAGAGATCCAGGGTACAAGCAGCCGAAATGGGTTTCCTCAAGAGGGTGGCTGGCGTCTCCCTTAGAGATAGGGTAAGAAGCTCAGTCATCCGTAAGGAGCTTAAAGTAGAGCTGCTGCTCCTTTGCGTTGAAAGGAGCCAGTTGAGGTGGTTTGGGCATCTGGTAAGGATACCCCCTAGGTGCCTCCCTAGGGAGGTTTTCCAGGCATGTCCAGCTGGGAGAAGGCATCGGGGAAGAACCAGGAGTAGGTGGCGGGATTATATCTCCACCCTGGCCTGGGATTGCGTCTGGATCCCCTATACAGAGCCGGCTAATGTGGCTCAGGAAAGGGAATTTCTGGGTCCCCTGCTGGAGCTGCTGCCTCTGCGATCCGACCCCGGATAAGCGGATGCCGATGGAGGGATGAAATAGCACAATGTGGTAAAACACAGCCGGAGAGCTGTAATTAGGCTCCACGCCCCGAGGTTGCGGAAAGGGCAAGCGAGCAGGTTTGCGGCGGTAGCGAACTGGTCTCTCATTGGGGTGCTGAGGCTCATGGTGGCCCCCGGGGGCAGATGCGGACCCCCTTGGCCGGGCATGAGGGGGCATGTCCCTGCGAAGACCAGCGAACTGCCGCCTGGTCTGACTAGCCTGGACAGTCCGCTCAAGTAAGTAATTTATTTGATATAGCACCTTTCACAGACAGAGTCACAAAGTGCTTCACACAAAAAACATTTGATTAAAATACAATATAAGCCAAAACAGAAAAAAATCAAGCAATAACAAATGCAATTACAATGAGGATTAAAAGAATAAAACCCAAAATTACAAACATTAGACAAAAGCCAATTGAAACAAGTATGTTTTCAGTTGCTTTTTAAAAGCGTCAACCGAGACTGCAGAACATAGGTTGACAGGAAGGGCGTTCCAGAGGGTCGGAGCTACCACTTCAAAGGAACGATCACCTTTAGTCTTTAAACGAGTGCGTGGGACAACTAGTAGTCCCTGGTTAGAAGATCTGAGAGACCTGTTAGTGATGTACGGATGGAGCAGGTCAGAGATATAAACAGGCGCCTGTCCATGCAATGCTTTATAAGTAAGAATTAGAACCTTAAATTGTATCCTAAACTTTACTGGAAGCCAATGTAACATGTATAACACAGGGGTGATGTGTGACATTCTGGTGGACCTGGTCAACAGCCTAGCAGCAGAATTCTGCACTAGTTGCAGACGTTCCTGGGATGACTTGCTAAGACAAGTGAAAATGGAGTTGCAGTAATCAAGCCGTGATGAAACGAAACCATGAATGATCATCTCAAGTTCACCTTGCGAAACCACGGTCCTAAGTTTAGCAATGTTTCTCAGTTGAAAGAAACATGTACGGGTCAGTGACCTGATATGTTGGTCAAGAAACATATTCTGATCAAATATGACACCAAGGTTTCTAAGATTGGACTGAACCACTGAAGAAAGGGACCCCAAAAGATTAACAACTTTGGAGGCTGTAGTATCCAGAGCAAGCACCTGTAGAGCAGCCGAGAGGTGAGAGAGGGAGTTACCTATGCGGCCCATACGTGCCGCAGTATCATACGCCTTATACAGAAGGTCGTCAGTGACCCGACACTGGGGTCGAGGGCACCTGGCATCCGGCCTCAGAGCTTTGTCAGGGGAAACTATGAGGGAAGCAATAGCCTGCACAATAGCTGGCATGCGATCCAGGCCAAATTTTGCCGCATCCTGCATGGCTGCCAGAGTTCTGGCATCAGATGTAGGATGGGAGAGAGCTTTAGTATCCCTCCAACACGCATGTAGCTCCTTGAGACATTCGTTAGAGGGAGGAACAGGAAAGGCAGCAGGGGCTGGAGTGTGCCTGAAGAAAGCACTAGCCTGCACCGGTTCAGGGTGCCTCCCATCCAGCTGCAAGCGAGCTAGCCTCGCGCAAATGATGAACCCCATGGAGCTGGCATCGGCCCCATCTAATGAGCTATGAGCCGAAGAATGAGAGCCAGGCCATGAAGCAATGGGAGGGCCCCTCGACACAATATGCTAAACTGGAGTACAGTTACAGTAACTATTAAAGGTGCAGTAGGTAAGACTTATAAAACTAACTTTCTGTCATATTTGCTGAAACTGCCCCTATGTTCGAGTAGAACTACATGAAGGAGGTAATTTAAAAAAAAATCTGGCTCCTCTGGCACCACCTACAGCCTGTAGTGTGATTTGCAAAAATCCACAGCTCCCTGTTCAGATGCACTAATCAGGGCCAGGGGGGGTGTCTAACTGTGTGTCAGTCACTGCTCATGCACACGCATTCATTCTCCCTTGTGGGGGGAGGGGCTTAGGAGACCGTTTTGGGCTTTAGCAGAAAGGGTCTGAGAAGTTGTCGATGTTCACATTTTTGGGCTAAGTCCTGGATCTTCGCAATCCTACCTACAGCACCTTTAACACTGAGCGAACGCGCTCGTATACAGGAGAGGGAAGCGAGCGAACACACTCACGTTAGTAATAGAGTTACACATTATCAGTTAAGGACATTAACGTCACACAGCAAAGCGATAGCGCCGAGCCACAGTGAAACAAACAATTGTACACAGGAGAGGGAAGCGAGGACACTCCTGTCACCAACACAATATGTTAAACTGGTGATTACAGTTACAGTAATTATTAACACAGAGACTCACATTAGTAACTGTTCAACACAAACAAATCAATCTTACCGAGTGTAGAAGCTGTGAGCGAGTCCGGAGCGTCCGCCAGTCCGGGGCTTTGTCTAAAGCCAAACGGCAAATACACCGTCCCCTTCCCTGAAGAGGAACAGCTCGGTCGCAGCCTTTGGAGGGCGAAAAATCCGCAACGCCGACCGTAATCGCAAGGCTACAAGCGACGAGCTTAGTAATAATCAATAATCCACAGTTTTCAACTAAAGCAAATGCTAATGCTACAACAGATGATGACCTGCATAAATACTCAACCTGTACAAGCACGATACGGAATATATTCTCTGACTCTGGCGGTCAGTAAGGATGAAATAGAACTATCTAACACTCTTGTATCTGTCTGTTTTTTTTATTTTGCTTACTGAACACTTTAAATCTTTTACAAATCTTTAGAGTGTTTGTTGAGCAGTAACTTTAAAACAGTTTGTTTTCAAAGATGACAGTATAAGCTTTCAAGTTTTATTAGGCACTTCAAAGTATCACAGCATGTTACATAACAACACGACAATTTGTACATTGTGCTACGTAGTGGTGGAATGTGATCACACATCTAAAGAACAAGCAGCTAGCAGACTTTCCCAACCTGAAAAAAACGTCACAGGCCATCAAAGACAAAGATGCTTTTCACCCAGAGCAGTACTGTGCTCACTTGGACAAAGTTTTCGGCATTTTACATGGAAGATATTGCTTCATTAGTCTCAAACCCATTTCAGCCAATTGATACAGAACAGGTAACAGCCAAATTCCATAAAGTATTTGCTCTGCCAAGTGGTGTTCACATGGAGATAATTGACTTGCAAAATGACATCCAACTGAAGGCCAGATCAAGGGACAGTGACTTTTGGAGACTTGTAAGCAGAGAGTTTCCTCTTCTCCCTGCATGTGCACAAAGAGTGAGTGCCTACTTTGGATCCACTTACCTGTGTAAAATGGCGTTTTCACAGATGAAAATCATCAAATCAAAGTACAGGAGCCGCCTTACTGACACCTCACAGACTGCCTCAGAGTATGAGCCAAACTACAAAGCACTCAGTGACAGGATTCAGTCACAGCCATCACGCTAACGAGTGAGTAACATGACTGTATGTACAAGTTTTTGCCTTCTCTTATGAAAGTGATGCTTGAGATGTAACAGAGAACTGCACTTAGCTTAGCTAACTGTGTATTTTTATTAATTTTGTTAGCACACATTATAGTTCTGCTTTCTTAAATGTTGCTAAATGTAAATAAGAATTGTAGTAACTTGAATGACTGAAGTTGATGAGCATTACAGTTACATGGTACTAGATATGATCAGCTCATTGCAAAATGTGTAAATTTGTCACTTTGTTGTCCACAATGAACAAAATAATCTGAATGTGAATAGAAATAAGCCCATTTATCCTTTGTATTTGTAGGACTTAAAAAAAGCTACAGTACGGCTTGTTTTATATTCCAGTTACAGGTTTTGTTTTATTATAATTTATTTTTATTGCATCAAATTGAAAGTTGGAGCAAAGTATTTCATGTTATTGAAATACATTTTGCATGAATAAAAGGCCTCAAGTTATAAGTGTTTTTGGCATTCTTTTTCTCTCAATTATTCGATAGGTAGATCTTGCATTTCACCAGGGCAGAGGTCAATGATCTTGGGCTTAAAAAGGTTGGGTTAACTATTGTAATAAACTTTAATTGTAAAAGATTTTAAAGGAAGTGTAATACTGCCACCAACTTTGTTGAACCAGTCTGGTCTGGTGTAGAGGCAAAAGAATGTCACCACACGTACAGGAATGTAGTACAAAATATAGCCTTTAATAGAGATACAAATTCATTTAAAAAGGGACTCCACAACAAAAAGCTCCCTACAAAGGTCCCTATCTGGCACTGGAGCACCCTAAAACCCTACAACACAGCACAAGGGAACATTGCACACTCATAGAGAACCACTGCACACAGAATCAAACACACAGCAATTCATACACTGCACACTAGAAACACCATATGAAAATACACCACACTTAATGAAGACCACTCCAAACTGTAGGCAGGTCAGCACCACTTATACCAATAGGGGGAGGCAGAGGGCCCCTTTAGTCAGCAGTGTTACCCAAGTATATCTCGCTGCAGTCTGCGGGAAGGCGGGGCTTGACATCAAGCCCCGCCCACATCCAAGTTAGCCTTTTTTTTTTTGCTTACGTCATTCCCCATACGCTCGAACGGATCAAGACAGCCTGGTAGAATTTTTTTACTATGAAGAAAATTATTTGGATAAATGCCATGTTTTTTATTTTGAATCTTTTAATTTTATTTGAAAATTTTATATCTATAAATGTAAATGATCTGAAAGAAAAACGATTTCACCAATTTAAAAATGACATGAAATTATATTTTAAAACTTTAAAAAAGGACTGACAAATAAGAAAGCCATCCGGACTCTGAACATTTACAATGCCTTACAACCTCTTTAATGTAAATTTAATGCGCCCCTTTTTCATGTATGTATGTATGCATTTAATGTTTTCAATGTGTTTATGGATCTGTACTTGAATAATAAAGTTTTTTGAAGACAAAAAAAAAAAAAAAAAAAAAGACAGCCTGGTAGCGAAGCTGATATAGCCTCTTGATTCACATTAGATAGAAACTGATGATGTAGGCTAAACACAAACGATATTTCATGCAACAGTGAAGTTTTCATGTAGTTACTACTGATTTCTGATTTTGAAATGATATCCAAATTTGAAAAATGGGTCATTTTAAACGGAAAACGAGCCATATTTCATTTAATTTAGCCCTCAAAAGTAGAATGGTGTGTTGTTTCGTTATGGACTTTCATATTAACAGCAAGAATCAGTCACAACCAAATGTACAAAGGGGCTATTTTGCTTTAACAATTAACAGGTGAACCAGAAGCATACAGGTGAAACTCGAAAAATTAGAATATTGTGCATAAATTCATTTATTTCAGTAATTCAACTTAAAAGGTAAAACTAATTATATAGACTTATTACATGCAAAGCGAGATATTTCAAGCCTGTATTTGTTATAATTTTGATGACTATGGCTTTTTTTTCTGAGGGTTTTCATAAACTGTAGTTTATGAAAACCCTCAGAAAATTTGAATATTGTGAAAAGGTTCAATATTTTAGGCTCAAAGTGTCCCACTCTAATCAGCTAATTAATCCAAAACACCTGCAAGGGGTTCCTGAGTCTTTAAATGGTCTCTCTGTCTGGTTCAGTAGAATTCACAATCATGCGAGATGCTCCTCGGATATTACCTGCACAGTAAACACACCTAATCTAAGTATTTCAAAAGGTCGAATACACATACAGATGTTTAGATACAGTAAAATCGCTACGTGATTACCGTTATATCCGAGGGTTGAAGTTGCATTTTAACGGGGCAGTGCAAGTTGCGGCTGTGGTTTAGCTGAAGCTAACGCAGCCTGAGCTTTCACATTACAATATAAAAGGTGTTGACCGTTGACTTAGCTAGCACGCAAACAGTTCATTTACATGTCTACGAGCATGTTAGCAAACTACACCAAAAGACAAATACTGAGGAATATTGATAGAAAGCAGGGGAAACTAGTAGGCTACTTCCATACTTTTTAGCATTCGCTAATTAGCAACCTGCCTGCCATCAGATGTAGCTTCCTAGCTAGCTAGCAGCTAGCCCCAGAAGCTCATGAAAACAAGGCTTTCACCGGAGCAGTCTTACGTTATTTCCGAACCACTCTTTTTGTTTCAAAGTCGGAAATCAAATGAACGAAAAAGTACACGGGCCTTTAGCTTAGTTTCTAATCAGTTTCTGTCATCTAATGTGAAACAAGAGGATATCAGCTTTGCTACCGTCTTGGTCCGTTCGAGCGTATGGGGAGACGATGTAGGTAAAAAAAAAAAAAAAATTACTGACTTGGCAGGGCTTGATGTCAAGCCCCGCCTTCCCGCAGACTGCAGCGAGATGCTCCTCGTGTTACCAGGGTCAAAATTCGTACTTGTAACTCATGCCTTGTGCTTCACATAGGAAATTTGTGTTGTAACTTCAAGGTCCCAGATTGTAAATTTCTGTGTCCTCACTGTTGAAAATATTCCTCCACAAATTTGAATTACACACGCATGAAATAATTCTACAGCTACAAAACTTTTTGTTTTGTTTTACACATGCACAAAACAATTCTACGGCTACAAAGCTTTTTTACACATGCACAAAATAATTCTACAGCTACAAAACTTTGCTGGCTTTAGACTCTTACTCCTGTTTTCTGAAAAAAGAAAACATTGGATGACTTTGGTAGAAGTTAAAGTCACCTTTTAGCATATTACTTGAGTAAAAGTCTTAAAGTACCTGATATTTAATGTACTTAAGTATTAAAAGTAATTTTCTGATATTTAATGTACTTAAAAAAAGTAAATCATTTTTTAAAATATGAACTGTATGTGGCTTCCTTATAGTAAAGCATAATATTTAGGGTTTCCACACCTTCCTAAACATATTTGTCACTGTGCCGTTGTACTGCAGAACAAATGAGGTATTACTTATATAATAGCTAGTTGCATAGTTGCTAATCTAACATTTATTAATAGTTTGTATTAATATTAAGGGACACATGAGCTTATTGACATTAATAAAAACTAGAGGCTGGCACAGTGCATATCTGCCTACACACAAAAAAAATAATCGGTGAATAACATTTGGACAGTGAAAAAGAGACTTTTTTTTTTTCTTTAAGTGTTCCAAGATACAGTATGTAATTAGCACTGTTGCTTTGTAGGGTACTACTTTGTGTGTGTCTGTGTGTGTAAAGTGTGGAAGACATTTGTATGTGGCCATATTTTTCTTATTTCTTTAAAATTAATTTGGTTAATGTCAGACAATAATTTGGTCATCACTTTTACACATAAAAGATACGTCTGGTTATATTGTATATCTGTCTTATCTAATAACAAGTATTGTGTGTGCATCCAAAACTTGATATATCTTATTATTCTGTACCACAGAGCTCCATTGTCCAAAAACTATTACAAACTGTTGTACTGGGTGAAATGTTCCTTTACTCCAGTAATGAACATCCTGTACAGATATGAGCAGCCTGAAAATATCAAACAGGTGCAGGTGAACAATGTATAATTTCAAGCTTCAACAGCATTGTTTAATTGCCATTCATTGAAGATACATATTGATAAACCCGATTCCAACACTCCTTATCAGTACCAATACACTGATAGAACAATTGACAATCTTTGCAATTACAGGAAGATAATACAAATGCAAACATATATTTTTGGATGGTGCCAATTGTAACACAGAAGTAGTAGTACTATTAAGGTACCATTCCTAGTTTTTATTTAGCTTAGATTTATTAAATCAATCAATCAATATTTGTCATGTGAAAACAACACAAATGTTAGCAAAATGTTTTTTTCACATCAAGTCTATTGCACCAATTCAATAAGCTGGGAAATGGACAGAAATCAAATTCAGTAGATATATGATGAAGCCTTGTATCTGTGATCAGCAAAAAGTGGTCTTTTAAAGAATTGCAGTGATCAATCTTTCTTTTTTTTCACACTGAATCGAATGACTACACCAACTGTAATAAACCCACTGACATTGACTGCCCAGCATTAATTTTGTGTGTGTAAACCATGTCCAACTCAAATCTAATATGTTAACCATAACAACCATTAAGGGTGGAACGGTACATGTATTCGTATTGAACCGAAACGGTACGGGCGTCTCGGTTCGGTACATGAATTTACACGTAGAATACACAGTATAAAAATAAATAAAACTTGCGTGCAAATGAATTAATGTAATGTGGAACTACTGTTACATACGTGTTTCTTAGGGACACCTAATCTGTAGCCCCGCCTTAGATCTGAACATAGACAGTATATAAGAGTGGACCAACAGATCCCGTTGCTCTGGACGGAGACCAGTGAAGGATATTAGAAGCACTTTTCCGGTGAGCGCCGAGCGTTACTGCGCAGCCTCCAACTGAGAGAGACGACGTAAATGTGACATGAGCAACCTGTCTGAAAGTTGTAAGTCTTCTGGTAGCTGTGCCAAGAGAAATCTCAATCATTCCCAATCTTGCAGAGACGGAGAGCGTAGGTATATGTAAGGAGATAACATAGGCACAGGCTAATTATTGCTAACTAAAATGCTAGTTAACATTAGTAATTAAACTTAAACAGCTAATGTAAGTCGAAACTGCCTGCAAGCTTCTCCTGTACTATACGGTAAATCCTCTACTATGCGACAGTACGTCCCGTGGTTATGACACAATCGTTAGCCTATTTTTACAAAAACGTCTGCTACGGAGCCATAACGTGAGGTACAAGGTAATGGAGCTTTTTATACATTGTCGTGTTTCTTTAGAAATAAACAATGGACAAATGAAATCTTTAAACGCTTCAGATGTAAAGTTATTCGCTGTCAAAGTGGCGTCAAAATGAATGGCAGTCAATGGAATGCTAACGGGGGGTGAGTGCTTATTAGCATCAAAATGGCGCCATAGGAGGTTTGGGTTGTGAGGAGACGCTTACCCCCTTGGATCTGAAGCTCCCAAGCTCCGCCTACATCATGTCGAGTTGGTCCCTTCTTATATAGCCTACTGTCTATGGTCGGTCCAGTGAGTTCACCGAAGCAAACTAGTCCCTTCCATATACAACCAAACATGGATGTACTGTAGCTGTAGGCCTATCCCTTCTTGCCTCGATCACAAATGGCTTCCAGGCCCATTTGCTTCGCTGTTTGCTCCGCTGTTAGCTCCGCTTTTAGCTCCGCCGTTAGCTGTTAGCTCCGCCGTTAGCTTCGCTGTTTGCTGCTAGCTCCGCTGTTAGCGTGTGAAGCTAACGCCACAATTCGCCAACTGCTCTGTGTAACAGAAGCTGCTCTTTTAACACCCCTGCTCTGTGCATTCACATATGAGAGCAGCGCTTGTCTCCCATATCACACTACTAGCTGATTGTCTTATTTTGTTTACAAGCTCCAGATGGAGGCTGGAGATGATGTGGGGTAGCCTACTTATTGTTTACATCTTACTTTATACGCTTCAGGCTGTTGTAGCTAGCTCAGGGGACAGACTGGATGACACTAGGTGCTAGGTGGTACAGCCTGAGACATGCACAATAAAAAAAATTGCCTTCTGCATTTTTGTTATGCTTTTCCCTCCATTGTACCGAACCGTGATGTCTGAACCGAGGTATGAACCGAACCGTGACTTCAGTGTACCGTTCCACCCCTAACAACCATATGATATGTCAGGGCTGTGTTTGTTAGCTTGTTCTTCTGCCACTTCAACTTTAATTAATCCATCTTGAGGTATTTTAATAAGTGTAGGCAAAGCCACAGCGAGTAGCCTGCAGTCATTATACAGAACAATACAATGAAAAAAACTATGTGGTTAAAGAGATTAGAGAAGCTCACCTTGTGGGGTCACTGTGCTGACTCACCTATGGTGCTTTAGTATGTGAGAAGCTAAACAAGATCTATCATTATAATGTATATCCTATCTGCATCAGATGGTATCCCTGATTGGAGGAGAGTCTGACTCTGTTTAAGCTTGGCTGTTGGCCAGGCCCTCCTCCTCTTGTTTGGAGTGTCTCCTGTAGGCCAATTTGTAAAGCCCAGCAAGGAGAAAGACCATTGAAATTACAGCAAAGTAGCCGCCATAGATGAGGTACTGAGGGAAGGAAACAAGACAACTATCAATCAAATCTACACTGCGGGAGGTGGATAAACAGCATGGGTGTCTCCATGTATGTTGTCATAGGCAACTAAGGGGGCTTGTTGTACCGCCTCACCTGAGTGAAAACATCGAGGCCGAGGCCAGCTGAGTCCACCACCACCACAGTGAGGAGAGACTGCAGCAGCAGGGCCACGAAGGTGTTTACTCCAAACACCAAGGCGTAGCGATGCATATTGAGACTAGCTGCAATCTGATATCTGAAGGGTGACAACAGGAAAATAAAAATATGTGAAGAACATTTAGATCTGTAGTACAGTGTCTCTCTTTTATATTTAATTGTAAAGGTCGAATATGTAATACTGACAGCTAGCATTTGAAATGGTTACGGCAGCCCAATTTCAAAGTACTGAAAAGAGTCGTCTCCCCCGGCCCCTCCTCCCCAGCGTTGAAGTTCACGGGAGTTGCCATGAAGCCAGGAGGGTGGGGAGGAAGCAGAAGCAGGGACGCCGGCCGGGCATGCTAGCCCGGCTAAGGAAACCACAACGATCGACACGGACAAGACTCCTACTCACCAACGCCAGATGGATTGCACACTAAATGGATATTTATGTTACAAATACACACGGGACTGCAGCGTGATGATTATTACCGGAGCCTGGCTGAACACACTCACTCATTCCAGACGGCAGCTAGCAGCTAACAGGGTATGTGCATTTCAACAATGGCTAAGTTGCTAAACGCATCTTGTTGTCATGTAAGGGCCCTGTTCATGTTGCACAGACATTTTAATAGCATTCTGACTCTGTTAAGAGGCACAAATTGGCACTCTTTAGCTTATGCCCCCATAACTGCCGTTTTAGCTAACGGGAGCTCTGGGCATTAGCTACAGCAGCTCCATGTTGCTAGCACCAATTCGGCTCGTGGTTTTTGCTATAGACAGTACTCAAAAAAGTATAGCGATCAAGATTAACGTAAAAATTGCCCGGAGTTCTCCTTTAATATCTGATGACACATTGTGGTAATTTTTTTATTAAATACAATAAATATATTACATATTGCACCTTTAAAGCTGAAATAATACACAGTAGTAAAACCTGAGTGAAACGTGTAGTGTAGCGGTTAAGAAAGCTGACATCCAAATGCACCCACAACCTACTGACTCACCTAAGCAGAGGATTGAGATCCAGAAAGAAAAAGAACACAGAGGGAGAACACACTTTTCAAACCAGAACATATTCAAGCACCTGAAGATGAATGTGCTTCTTATTGTTGACCTTATGTCTAATGTTCAGACATTAAAGTCAATGGTTGCTGCAATCTGGACCGTAGTTACACAAGCCCTTTTTCTCTTTACAGTTGGAGCAGATGACCGTATATAGGAAACCGTCTAGGTATGACATGATACAGAGCCAAGAGTAGAAAAAAAACTGTTGAAACCAGTGTGTGTTCAAAACCGTGGGAAATCTGAGGTTTTGGCTCACGGGATTTTCTTTTAAATACATTTAGCTCATTATTTGAAGCTTTTGCCACATTTAACATGAACATCCAACATTGTCACATTATAGATATGACAGGAAATACAGAAAAGCATGCCAGCCCTGCTATTGTCTTAAAGAGATCGACGCGCACACCAACGCACAAACTTCAGGCCACTTACGCAGGCTATGGCGAAAGCTCTGCGTGGAGCCTCCGCAGAACCATAAATTAGCCTGAGAATGGGTCAATGACGTATAAGGATTTTCAACAGGCCAATTTTAAAATACAATAAATATGTTTTATTGCATTTGTTCAAACAATAACAATGTTGTGTATGAATGAATTCATATAAAACAATTATCTAAACTGATTTTAGTGTTTTTTCATGTTCATGAATTGGCCATGACCTTTAAATATGTCATGTGGTGCGACCGTGAATTATTTTAAAAATGAACATATAACCTTAACCTGTTTACATTCATTTTACAAGTTCTCAGTAATGTGAAGTCTGTAGAAACTAATTATTTGGATTTCTTCTGAAATTCTATAGTTGTTGATATTTGTTTTTGTTCTATAACATCACAGTCACCTACCTACATGTAATTAACATATACATTTTTCCTGTAAATTGCACAAAACTGAAAAAGATGTCTAAACAATATAATTCCCTTCAGCATACTCGATCAGAGATGAATATTGTAGCCTCAGAAATTACATATTGCATTTTTATTTTAATACAGTTACTGCCATTTCTGGTCGCACCAAATGATGTGTGGTCGCACCAAATGATGGGGCAACCATATATTGTCAAAAATCAATAGATTAGGAAGCAATAAATTGCATGCAAAAATGAAAAACAGATTTTTATTCAAATCTAACTGATTTTTCAGTGAAGGCAAACATTTCATTTTCATTTCCACAACATACCATTTTCATTTTTAAACAAACACAAACCGCTTAAGAGATTGGCATTGTGTAAACATTTCATGAAAGATTCAAAGAACAACAAGCATTGTTGGAAAGAACTACCCTGGAAATCCAGGAACAACAAACACAACACATTTTTAAAACATCAAATTGCTCATTTTACTAATCCTACTTATTCTGATGGGACCATTGGGATTGGGGTATAGGCATTTCTTTAACCCCAGGAACTTTTGAACTTTTCCCAGTCATTGCTGCTTAACTTAGAACAGCGAGAGGTTGCTGGCTCAGGTTCTGAGATCACTGACTGGACATCCTTCTTTAAGTAGAAAATGGCATCTGGAGTTTGTGGCCACATGAATAAATTCTTATTTCCTGTCTGCCGCATGGCATTGACCTTGACCTCCTCTCCCACAACCTCAAGGACCTGGCCAACGTATGGAAGCTCATCATATGTTTCAATCACAAATTTGCCACATAAGTCCTGAAGACTATCTTGTTCCTTTGGTGGCTCAGAATTTCTTGACTCATCCTCAGTGTGGCACGTGGTGTCCCTCAGGTCAACTGGTTACTGGCTGGTAGCATAAGCAGGTCTTCATTTCTGCATGCTTGCAAAGCACGACACCTCCCTATGGCTTATTTGTGCAGCTTGTGAAGACAAAACCTGGTGGATCTTTAAGGTGCCCTTCACAGCCATCATCTTGCTTGGAATCAGCTCATCATACTTTTGTATTGCCTCTTCGCTTATCCAGTGATGATGAATGCTTGATCCTGACTTTTTGGCCAGCATCTCGTACAAATCCTGTGGAGTCTGCAGCTCACCTCCTCGTAGGACGTATTGATCGGCCTCCCTCTTTACGGCACCACCAATACCGTCCGGGGCACCCTTTCCATGGGATCGTTCAGAATAGTTCCATGAAACATACTTAAATCCAGACAGGAAAGGCACAGTACTAAGCATGTAAAAGTTTGCTTTGTTCCTGTACTGTGTAACCGGTCCATCACTAATAATATGCAGAGCTGTAATCTTTGGGTAGGTTGCCCGTAGCTCCTCCAGTATGGGCTCCAAGTGTGCCCACACTGCCCGCTCATCATGATGGAGGCTGTCTGACAGTGTTGCATATGATTTTGTGCCATGGACAGTGTAGAGGATAGCAGTGTGGATTGTGGCTTGCTTTCGACTGCCTCCGAAATGATAAGCCTGTATCTCTGTGCTCATCTTGCATGCATAGTTCTATGAGAAATCAATGTGAAGAACCGCTTCAGAGTCAGTGAGATTTTGTTTTATGTATCGAAACTGCTCTGTTTGGTGGATCCAATTGAACTGATGTATGGCTAAAGCTTCTAGCTTTTTTTTGGAACAGCTCTTTCAATTCCTGTATTGGCCCTGTATGTGTGCGCTTTACAACATTTGCAAAGGTTTTCTCTCCATTTGTTGAAGTTACCCGCTCCCATTGTTCCCAAGAGACCGTAATACCGTCTGTTTCAGGAAATTCAACTTCGTCAAAGCAGCACTTAGGACAAACGCAATCCATACATTCCTTATTTTTGGGGTCACATACAATGATTCCCACTAACTCTGAGATGCTTGTTGTCTTCAGCAGCCCTCTCTTGGCAAGTTTGTTCACCAACAGACGGATGTTTTCGTGTTCTGAACATGCACAGGTATCTCGGTCCCTGGACTTGGGCTCTGTGATGTAAAATGGCCGCCTTCGAACAAATTGTCTGTAAGACATGGACAGATGTTGTTCGACCTCAGTCTGATACTGCGTGTGGAGCTCGGAGAGGGGCTTTGTTAGAACTCTTCTTTGTACTTTCTGTTTATTTTTGGTGATAGTGTCTTTTTTCCCAGCTAAAAGAAAACTGTTTTCATCTCTGGACAAAAACTTGATAACAGCCTGCTTTCTCTCTGCTGACACTTTCTTGCTTCCCCTTTGCTTGAATTTTTCACTTTGGCCTTGACTTTGTCTTGCCATCAATCTCCTCTCTCTCTTTCTACATTTATCCTTTAGTTTTCTCATTTCTGCCAGCTGTTTCCTCAGATACAAGACCTGCTTTTCTAGTGTCCCCTTCTCCTTCTGCAGTCTTTTGCTACGTTTCTCAGCTGAAGTATTCTTCCTCTCAACTCTCTCTGGCGTGGACACGACTGGCGGATTAAAATCCTCATTAAAAGGTTCTGGGTCTAAGATAGGTTGACCTGCATTTTCGGATGGCTCTGGAGCTATAGCTACATCAAGCAGAATTGGCGGGATGTTGTCCATAGATGGGGGTGTGAGGTCTAATACAGCATTCGCCATCTTTTTCCTATCTCTATAGGAACGGTATGCAGCCCTCCATTTCTCTCTCTGCTTGTTTTTCTCTCTACCAGGCAGCTCACTTGACTTAACATAGTGAATCTTTCCCTGCTGTTTTCTTCTCTGGTAGCTGAAACAAATGTAGTGTCATGTCATAAATCTATGGCCTAGTGTTTTCTTTTAGACAAATGACAGTAGATGAATATTTTAATGCAAAAATGCATGTCCTCCACACAAGAGGAATATGTAGTTCATGTTGCTTTTCAATTTATTGTCTTCGTTTTCTGCATTTTACAACAAACCTTTCTTTTCTCCTGGCAAGGTACTCTGCTCTTGCTGCAGGGTCGGAATTGACGCGTTCTCTGTGGCGAGCAGTCTTTACTTTACTTGGCAGTGGCATCTGATAAAATGGATTAAAATAATATATTATTATTATTATTAATAATAATAATATATTATTTTAATGTTATTTTTCTGTATTTTTTTCATTATATTGTACAAATACTAATCATAAACCGTTGTCTCTGAAATGCATGAAAAAATCGTGAAAAGCCTTCAAATCTTGTTTATAGAATATTAAAATGAATTACTATTTGTATACAAACCATAAAAAGAATAGAAGAGCACAAAACCTGTCAATATAGGATGTATAACAGTCTTGGAAGTCATGATTCAATGGTCGCACCACATGATTTTTGGTCGCACCACATGATTTTTTTTTTAATTCAGTCAAAATTTACAGGCACAACATTGGCCACCTAAATAAAACTAGCTAGTTTCTCGCGAAAGGGCACTATGACATCTTCTATCAAAATATCAATTTGTAAATATGAATTAACACTTATTGTCTTTTTGAGGTCATACCACATGACATCCAAAAGTGGAAACTACATACCAGCCATTCAAAAAGTTATTTTCTTCAAAATATGAGAGAGGGTTACAAACCTGTTTGTTGCTTTCAAGGGTCCTTTGCAAACTGATGTATGATGCAACTTCCTGTCTTTCAGTGGAATTCAAAATAAAAGCTCCAAAATGGGAATTTCTTGATGGTCGCACCGCGTGATATTTCATAAAATGTGCATACTCGGACAAAGTTTGTTTGTACATTATGACAGAAATATCTGTATCAATATTATATAAGACTACAAAGCACTTTGGAAATTATGCCAAAAAGGGCAGAAAGTACATTGTAATACATTATGAGCAAATTTCCAGAAGTTTCCAAAATAGAAGTAATGCCTGACCGGTCGCACCACATGATATTTTGACACTTTCAGTAACAAAAAAATTAGAAATGCCATATGATTTTTGAAAAATGAATGTGGTTACATAAAGGGGAGAGATACTAAATATAAATTGTTTTTTTTCTATAAATCTAGACCAATTTTAACTGGAGAAAATGCAGTCGGACAGTAAATTTAGGCGTCATGTCATTGACCCGAATAGCAGGGCTGGAATGTGTGCGTGCGGAGTGTGTGGTAGAGTGAATGAGAGAGTGACGGTGATTAGCTTGGGAGCGAGGACTCTAGATAGGCATAGTGAGAGAAACAAAGTGTCTCCCCTGTGCTTTCTGACAATGGTCGGAAATCTGAAGCAGGAAAAGTTAAACCTCTCCTGGATTTCATGTTGTTTATGGAGAAGGAGAACCCGAAAGAGTAGGGGGTAGATGCTAGATCGGGGCAAGAACAGATTTCTCAATACAATATACTGAGCTATTAAAGGTAATGCTTCTGACTTGGACCATTTTACCCTATAACCTGAAAATTGCAAGAAAGAGTCAATGATCCCGAGAAGACAGGGTATTGATCTGCTAGGTTCGGACAAAAAAGGTAATATATCATCCGTATAAAGCATAAGTTTGTGCACTACACCTCCTACCATAACAGCTGGGAAATTAGTCTCCCCCCTATGGCTGCTGCCAAAGGCTCTATGGCTAAACAAAATAACAGAGAGCCCTGTCTTGTTCCCCTTTCAAGAGCAAAATATTACGAAATACAGCACCTTAAAGGACAATTCTGGCGCAAAACGAACCTAGGGGTTAATAACGGATGTGTACCCACTCTGTCGTTCTCTGGGACATGTTTTCATGTTAATTGATTGTGTTTGTAGCTTGAAAGAAGCTAGCGCGGCCCGCTGATTAGCTTACAATGCTAGTATTCGGGGCACAGGGAAAGTAAAAATAAATCGCTATTTTGTACCACTAAAAAGGCTCAAAATATCACCAAACTTCATAATGAGGGTCTTTGTAAGTGTCCAGACAGTTTATTGAACGAAGAGCTGCGGGAGCTCTGTGAAAGGGCTACGAGAGAGAGAGAGCTATGCTGCAACAGAGCCTCGTACTTCGGGAAACCAGTCATGACTTACAGCTGGCGATGCAAACTAAAATCAAAAGCAATTTGCTCAATATATCTGAAATAGTCGCACCAATGTAAAACATAACTTGTCTAGTTTACTTACTCAGTGGATAACTGTCCATCTGGTCCCTCCGGTCTGGGTCGCCGTCTCCAATTTATTTTTGGGACATGGAAAAAAGTTTCAAGTACAGCCCTGTTTATCAGAGAGGGGAAATCTTCAGACTGTAAAAAACACTGCGTCTCTTGTCGCAACACAGTCACTCCTGTTCGGTGGCCATAGCTTCACAATGTCCGCAGGTACACCACCAGTTTCCCGAAGTACGAGGTTCTGTTGCAGCATTGACTACCGGTAGCTCTCTCTCTCTCGTAGCCCTTTCACGGAGCTCCCGCAGCTCTTCGTTCAATAAACTGTCTGTACTTACAAAGTAAGTACAAACATTTAGGGACCCTCACTATGCTACTGAAAAGACTCCTGCCATTTCGCTCTTTCAAGGATATTTTTGCCACCTGCCACCTGACCACGCCCACCTCACCTGTTGCCTATAAATTGATTGTGAACCCTTTGGCTCATTCTTTGCACACTCTGCCGGCACTCCAATGCATCCTGTGTGCGTCTTCATGAGTTAACGTGAGTCAATCTATCATTTTGACTGTGTTTTATACCATGATTTACTGTCACTTTGCTAACATGTGCACTGCTGACTGAATTCCTTTGTTTGCCAGACATGTGCCATGTGGAAAGATTGTTTGTTTGTATTATCTTAAAGCCTGTGCTTGTGTTTGTTTGAATTATCTGATAAAAGCCTGTGCAGTTGTGAGTGGTAAACTCACATCTCCTTTGTTCATTTGTATAATTGTTTAATTTATGTTAATTGACCACTTTCACTAATTGTATTATCTTTTTGTTATCTCTTTCTGCAGCTCACAGACAATGCAATGAATCAAATTCAACCTGAATGATAAAATAAAATACCACTGGTGTTGCATCAAACCCTGCCTTCTCTCTGCTTCATTCGTCACTCCATATCACCTGACGTCTTCTGACCGAGACTCTGTTTGCTCACCAAACCCTCACTGCACCTGAACCATTCCCATCACCCTACAGTTCCTATAGCTACCGTTGAAGTTTGGTGATATTTTGAGCCTTTTTAGTGGTACAAAATAGCGATTTATTTTTACTTTCCCTGTGCCCCGAATACTAGCGTTGTAAGCTAATCAGCGGTCCGCGCTAGCTTCTTTCAAGCTACAAACACAATCAATTAGCATGAAAACATGTCCCAGAAAACGACAGAGTGGGTACACATCCGTTATTAACCCCTAGATTCGTTTTAGGCCGGAATTGTCCTTTAATCCACTTTATAAAAATGCTGCCAAACCCATACATTTCCAAAATTTTTAACATATAGCCCCATTCAACCATATCAAACGCCTTTTGGACATCGAAGGAAATAGCAGCTATTGGGGATCGTCTATCAGCTACAGACCTTGCAATATTAATGAGATGCCTGATATCTGATGAGCCATGCCCCCAAATAAACCCCACCTGATCAGGATGAATTAGAGAAGTAATAACCTTAATCTTAACGTCTGACTGCATTAGGGAAATTGGGCAGTCATTCTCCAGACCACGGCTGATTCTGGTGAAATTTCACAGCCTCCGCGATCATCAACGCATCCTAAGAATTTCGCGTGAGAAAAAAGAACTGAAATACGAGGGTAAAAGGATCCAGATCTTCCCAGACTATACCGCAGGAACAATGAATAAACGACGGCAGTTTGATAACGTCAAAAAAGGCTTCGTGAACTTGATATGGAATACTCTCTTCTCTTCCCAGCAACACTGAGGATCAAATCAGCTGGAAAGATGTTCCAGTTCAAATGCGCTAAAGAAGCCGAATCGTTTCTGGACACTAGGCTTGTTAATAGTATTTGTAGATTTGGGTTGAGATGCCCCTACAGAACACATCATTGTGTCCTGTATTCCTCATTGAATATCCTGTCACCTAACGCTAGGAGACAGTTTCACTGGTTCCAGATCATTTTCAAAAGCATATATCTTAACTATCCACCCTACTTGAAACAGCTTACCAAACAAATTATAGCTTAAGACACACCGAATACCTATCCTTTAATGTGCCTCACATTTCCAAAGTATGTATCGTAAGTGAATGTATGTGTATGTTGTACTGCAATGTCTTGTCTTCTGTACTGTCCAGTCCTACCGAGGACCCTCTCGAAAATGAGATGACACATCTCAAGAGGTATTCCTCGTGCAATAAATAAATATTGAAAATATACCTCTAACAGAAGTGGAGCCAGTTCAGTTGCAAAACCCTTTAAAAATTCTGCCGTAATGTATCACAGAGCCTTTCAGCTACGGGCCCTCAGAGTGTAGATGGACCCCTCATCTACAGTTCCATGGAGAGAAATAAAGCAAAACCTCACTGGAAGTCTAAGACTGCAAGACCTTGCCTTTGCAGGTGTGTGTCCAAAAAAGTGTATGCTAGCCTATGGCCCTATTATCACCAACACATTGACCAACTTTAAACAGGTGGAGGAGCAACCATGCTACACCAATAAGTGGCATTTGAATACCCCAATATGGCACAATGCACACTTAATGTCTGGTAACAAACCCTTTGCTTGTAAGCAGTGAAGTGACAGAGGTATTTATACTTTAGACCAGCTATTCAATGTGAAAGGTATGTTGAGTTTTGAGTTTAGTTTTAAGTTAAGTTTTCTACTTTTATCTTCGCTTAAGATCAGACCTAAAATGTTATGAGTGCCATGGGGAAACAGTCTTGAGGCGCACCCAGTCATTAAATGGTTTGTTGATTTTCCTGTGAGAGGATTAGTGTCCAAGATTTATGCTAAACTGATGCAAGTATCTAGACTGGGTAAACCCAGCCCGATCTGCCGGCAATTTGATTTCGCCCCGCAGCTCAGGCTGGAAACCTATACATTTATCTATCCTGCTTCCGTTACAATTTTGCGGGGACCAATCACAAACTGGCTTATCCACCTGGCACGCTATTGGCGGGTTTAACACGATGACGATAGAGAAGCGACCAAGCAGCTTCTTGTTTACATTTGGCCACCGAAGCGCAGCAACCCATTGATGCCGCTGTCACTGCTATGTCCCCTGGATCGTTGGTCTGATTGGTTGAAGGACTATCCAATTGCGTACAGAGTCATTTGAATACAGAGCAGACTTCCCAGACTAATGTTCAATCTCAAAAGATTGAGCTTGGTCTGGTGATAGCCAGACTAGCAAGTATCCATAGGAGAACTCCCAATAGTAAGAAATGGGAACGAGAGCTGAGCCCCGAGGGGAACGCAATTAATTGGGAGACAGTTTGGGACAACATTTTCCACTGTTCCAAGAACCCAAATCACCACTACTCTATATCCACTTCAACATATGTCATAGGACATATTGGACTCCTGTGGTGGAAATTTCTTATTGCACTGCAGCAGCTGCAGTGTTTTGCAAAAAGTATAAGATGAAACAAATAGAGACTATCTGAGAATGTAAACCAAAGTTTGGTCTTTAAGTATATATTTATATTTGCAAATATAGAGAACACAGTTTCACCAGTACAAACAGCACAGAGGAAAATGTCTTCTGGTGAGCTAAAATTCAGTACACAATATATAAGACAAGCAGTCAAACACACCCCTCCTCCTAATATTTTTAGCAGGAGCAAACGGTTAAACAAAACACCATAAACAGTTCAAAATCTCTATACAACCTTGCCATTTGCCCCGGTTTTAAAACAAGACACAACACCTGTTAATCTCAGCTGCCAGGGACAGGAAGAATGTGTCTAAGAGACCCAGTTCACTTTGTTTACGGTTATACTCTAACCCTTATCTGCTAACATTAAAACAATAGCTTCAAGTGTCTCCAAGGTTTACGATTTCAGCTCTCCACATGGAGAATCTTCTAGGTTAAACACAAAATGTAGCATAATATAATTCAAATCATGTTTAAATATAATTTTTGCCATTACACTCCCCAGAAGAGATACGTCTCTAAAGTCATTCCCACTCCCTACTGCACGTTCTGTCAACCTGAACAAACTGGAACTTTCCTGCATATGGTCTGGGAGTGTGAACAGGTGCATGAGTTCTGGAATAAAACAACATCAATAATATCTGATGTGATAGGATGTTGAATTCCTACTGACCCAATTGTTTTGTTACTTAATGACGACTCTAAATTACACCCGTTTGGGAGACAGAGGAAAATTTGGCTAGCCGGGCCCAACTGCAACCAAGAAAATGATAGCCCAACGCTGGCTCCCCCCTCACTTGCTTTGTATAAAACAGTGGTTGGCGTATTTTCTAGACATAGTTATGCTTGAGCTCTCTATAGCAAGGATTAACAAAGCCAGATCATCAACTATCAGCCTATGGGAAAGCGCAGCAGCACAAATATCAGACTTAATGACCTCAACCCCACAAGAATTAGAGGAGGCAAGGTGTGGTTTCTGTTTGTTTGTTTTGTTTTCCTCGAGACCGCAGAGGGTGGGGGGTGGGAGAGCGTTTTTGTTCTTGTTCAATTTGTGTTGATCTGTTCTGTGCACCATCTGCTATTACCTGTCACACTGTGTGGAATTTGTTTTGTATGTCTGAAGGTGCCAATAAAAAAAGTTGATGGCTGTGAAGCCATCGGGCCCTGGGGCCTTACCCGCAGGCAGGGCCTCCATTACCTCTTTAATTTCCTCTATAGTCAAATCCGCATCAAGGAGTTCTCTTTGCTCTTCTGCCAGTTTGGGAAGCCCTAGTGGCTTTATGAAGGAAGACATGTCTTTGGAATTTTGGAAGGATACAGGATTCGGAATCTCACCTCTCTCTCATGAAGCTTTTTCTTACACTTCTTGAACATCGTGATAAAGTCGTGCTTTATCTGTGTCGCTGTGGAGAAGTCTGGAAATAGCATTATGTTGTTATTCTGCCAGGATAACTTGCCCTTGCCTCTCGCCGCCTGCAACACCAGTTCCTGGTCCGATGATCTTAGGAATCTCGCCAGAATGGTCCGTGGTCTGCCTCCTGCCTGGACTGCTGGCCGGCGGTTCTTTGTGCTCGCTCAATCTCTCCAGCAACTCCCGAATCAGCTCCCCCAAAAACTTCACTGTATCTCCTCCTTCCCTACCCCTCGGGGATGCCCACAAAACTGACAACAATCTTAATTTTTTTTCCCAGAGCATGTCGATGTCTCTCTTGCTAGTGGCAGGATCATCCAGTCTACCTCTCGGCCGCCTCTAAACTCTCGATGCAACTCTCATCCTCATTCGTTCTGGTGACCAGGCCGAAAATCTTTGACTCCATCAAAAAAATGGAGCGGAAAATTTCCTTTAGACCTTCTAGCTCAGTGGAAATTTTCTCTAGTGCTGCGAATATTTTACCAATATCCGCCAGCGACATGTCGTTAGCCTGTTGCTTTTCTGCCACGCCATTTGGACGCTTTTCAGCCGCATCTCCACCACAGAGCATACGCTGCTTAATATCTCCACCGGCCGTAACTTTTTAGATTTGGACATTTTCAGCATCCAGAATGTTACTTGTCCCGGCTGAGCACAAATATCTCTGGTCAGAATCTTGAAAAGGATAAATACAGGGGGGGGGGGGGGAATCACATGACCAGCACCTGCTATGGTTGCAAGAAACTAGAGCTCCCACACTCACCTCCGTATTTCACTAAATAACCAGGTCTATTACTTTTTCTTCAACGCCAAATCGTTTTGTCTGTTATCACGGTGACTCAGTGAAATGCCTGCAGGCACAAAAAAGCAGGTCTCGTTGTCGCCTAAACTATCTACTCATTCAGAGAAATTTGCTAGCATGGCAGCGGCTAATGGAGTGGTGGCTAATGGAGCAACTGATGTGAACACGTTCCCTAACATGGAGTTAATCGCTCGGCTCTTGGAGAAGCAGCTAAGTGTGCTTGAATCAGTGATCTACAACGCAGTGAAGGGAGTGTTGGCGGAAATTAATGCCTCGCAGCAACACATCGGGGCAGAACCTGAGATGCAGGAAATTATGGTATGTGAGCCGGAGCAATCTGACTGCGTCACATTCACAATCCAGCGGCTTCGGATGCCTGAAGGGACACAACACGAGCTACACGCTAAAGGCAACTCAGACTCGTTTATCTGCCGGGCCGCCCTGGGAGCGTTCCACGGAGGGAGAGAGTTTGCCTCCGCTGCAGCCGCGGAGCCGGGCGTTTTATGGCTGGAATTGGAAGTGGAGGAAGGCGCGCCACACGTACGAGCCGCCACATGTACGGGCCGCCCTGCGCCGCAGACTGTTGCCGACAAAGCAACTTCACGTTCACTACTGAACTGACTGACTGGAGGACGCTGTGTGTAGGTTTTGGAACCAACATTTGAAGGAACATTTAACCAGACTGTAAGAAATGATGAATGCTGGCTACTCAGTCTACAGACTGTGTTTTTGTGGACATTTAACCGGGCTGAAAAAAATATGATAAATCCTGAGGACACGGTATGTAAGTTAAGAGGGGGTCTGCGGTCTCAGAGGGTTAGGGGATTTATTTACTTTTTATGTTTTTGTCACACCTTGCTCAGAGCTAACAGTTCACCCTTTGCTACAGATTTGTCAGCCAAATCCGGTAGGGTACTCGAGACATGTATGCGTGTAAATTTTGAAGATGGCTGAGCTTTCAATCCTTTCAGTCAACATCAGGGGGCTAAACGGGCCGATCAAACGAGCTAAATTCTAGCTAAATTAAGAAGGAAAAACATAGACGTGGCACTTATACAGGAGTCACATTTACGTAAAAGAGATGTAAATCGCCTACAAAATAAATACTTCAAGGTTGCTGCTTCATCTAGTGACAACACCAAAACCAAGGGCTCCATTGTGTTGCTGTCGCGGAAATGCGCACTCACCGTAGACAAAAGCAGTAAAGACTTATCAGGCAGGATATCTTATATATGTGCCACGATAAGGAGTAGGAAAATAGCCTTCGTTTCAGTATATGCACCGTCTACATATGATGAAAGCTTCTTCCCACGCCTAACCAATGAATTGCTCTCTCTCAATGAATATTCACTAATTATAGGGGGAGACATGAATGCAGTACTAGATCTAAATCAGGATAGATCAGGGGTCAATGGACTGTAAATGTAAATGGACTGTTTTTATATAGCGCTTTTCTAGTCTTAACAACTACTCAAAGCACTTTTACATAGTACAGGAACCATTCACCATTCACACACATTCATACACTGTGGCTGCTGTACAAGGTGCCACCTGCTCATCAGATAAATATTCACACACATTTACACTCCGATGCGCAGCATCGGGGGAAATTCGGGGTTCAGTGTCTTGCCCAAGGACACTTCGACATGGGACTGCAGGGCCAGGGATCGAACCACCAACCTTCCGATTGACAGGCGACCTCTCTACCACTGAGACAGCTGCCCCGGCTCAGCCCCCAATCACACGAAAGCCCAAAAACATATATTGGACATGTTTAAAGCAGTTGTGGAATCCCACCATCTTACAGATATATGGAGGATGCATAATCCTACTAGCAAGGATTACACCTTCTTTTCCACACGTCACCTCACCCACTCCCGCATTGATTATGTGTTGTGCTCCAGTGAGCTTAAGGCAATGTTCCACCCGATAGCAATAGAACCAGCAATTCTGTCTGATCACAATGCGCTGATAACCACATTCCGTTGTGATATGTTAGGAGAAAGGTCTAGGAGATGGCAATTTAATAATTCCCTTCTCCAGAACACAGCTTTTGATACAGAATTTAGAACCAAACTGGCTGAATTTATATCAATTAATACCGACTCAGTTTCTGACCCCGCATCTACATGGCAGGCAACTAAAGGATTTATTAATTAACACTTTACTTGACAGTACCGACATAATCGTGACATGACACTGTCATGAACGTGTCATAAACTTTATAAACAAGTCATAAATGTTTATGATTTCTGTCATTAAGTGTCATTCGGTTTTTGTCATGACAAGTTGACATTGTTTGGGTTGTCCTGATTATGACAACTTGACATTAATCAAAGTGACATTACCAGAAGTTGTCTTGGTCATGACAAGTTGACATTAAATTAGTTTGGGATGTCTTTGTAATGACAACTTGACATTAACCAGGATGACATTACCAGAGGATGTCTTTGTCATGACAACTTGACATAAAAGAAAATCCACCTCTTTTTGTATTCATGACATGTTGACATAATGATTATTATAATTAGATGTGCAAGGTTAGAGACCAATTCTAGCACTTGGTCAGATAGATGTGTGACAGGATATTTCACAAAACTGGCTGTCATGACACTATTATGACTATTATAATGGATAGATTCTTAGACCTCAAGTAAAGTGGTACCATTTGTCATTAAGATATCATGGATAAGACTTGCTGTCATGAGACCATTATGACAGTGTAACAAATACATTCTTTGACCTCAAGTAAAATGGTACCATTCTGATTTGTCATTAACATTAACATGTCTTAGGAAGTGCCATCGCACACCAAATTACCTTCCTAAGACATTATCATGTGATGTAAAAATCTTTGTTGACAGTAGTGCTATGTAGTTGATACCAGTGTGAATTTGGACCAGAACCAGAAAAAAAACTAGATTGTTAAGAGCCAGAGAATTGAACATCAATAAAGAGACTAGAAAACCAGGATAAAGTTTGAGAAGTGTATTAATATACACAGAAATATGGCATACATGAGGGGGCGCTAGTGCGCACGCGTAAGATGTAGACGTGCATAGCTTGTGCTCTCCACCGCACCTTATGCAAAATTACCGAACACCACGATAAAACTGTCTAAAAGTTGATATTTTTTGCTCGCTTGCCTATCTCATCCGCTGAACCTCGCTAATTTGAAAATGTCGCGGCAAAGAAACCCTCCTGGAAAGTCCAAGACCATCGATGGATACATCAACAGTGCTAATGCTAGCGGGGCTAGTGCCAGCGATAACCGTTCCAGCGAGCCCTCTGCTAAACCTCCGGCTACCACTTCAGATATCACGTCCATAGACAAAACTCAAATGTACGAGATATGCAAGGAAATGTGTAAGGAAATGTCAGAGACGATTCTGGGGAGACTCGATGAACGCTTTGATGCCTTTGACACTAAGTTTCAGTCTGTACTCTCCGTGCAAACTGACCTGCAAAACCGCATGGTCAGTCAAGAGCAAACGACCAGTGCACTTGAAGAACGCGTGGAAGTGCTTGAAGCCAAGTGCGAAGACTTAACAAAGTACGCCAGCCAGCTTCAAACCAAACTACTGGATTTAGAAGCACGGTCCCGCAGACACAACATCAAGATTGTTGGTATAAAAGAGGATTCAGAAGAAGGAAAACCAACTGATTTTGTTTCCAAACTTATTCCTGAACTGCTGGGTAAACAGCACTTTCCACATCCAGTGAAAGTTGATCGTGCGCATCGCTCTCTGCAACCCAAACCAGCGGCGGGTGGCAAACCGCGCACCATCATAGCTCGCATTCATCATTTTCAGGTGAAGGAGCAGATTCTACGCCTCAGCAGGACGCAATCAATGGAGTACAAGGGAAACAAAGTTTTAATTTTCCCTGATTATACCAACAAAGTGATTAGCCAGCGCCGTGCTTTCCGAGATGTGATGAAAGCTCTGAGAGACGGAGGAGTTAAACATCACCTGCGCTACCCGGCCAGGCTTCATGTGTACTGGGATGAGGAGGAGAATATTCCCGAGGTTTTCAATGATCCAGCGGCAGCTGAAGCGGCTCGTTCATCGAAGGAACGTAGCGCTCCGGCAGATGGTTAAAGAACGCGATGAACATTTTTTACTTTCTATTTAAGGTGAGCGTGGGGGTGGATATGGTACTGTGTTGTTGTTCTTGTTCGGCTCAGATGCACATGTTTTATTCACTTGTATTCGGTATTGCAACAGCAATTGTACTTTTTTGTTTTTTTCCAAAATGACTCAAGTACAAGGTAAAATGCATGTAGGAGGCAGAGATTTACAACTGATTTCATGGAACGTGAAAGGGCTTGGTAGTGCAGTCAAAAGGGGGAAAGTTTTTAAACACCTGAAATCTCTTTCTGCGGATATAATTTTTTTACAAGAGACCCACATCAAAACAGCTATGCAACATAGGTTGAAATGCAATTGGGTGTCTCAGATATATCAATCACCATTTACCTCGCATGCCCGTGGTGTGGCAATATTGTTTCGAAAAAATATCCCATTTCAGGTAACTTCTGTTAACAACGACCCTCTTGGTAGATATTTATTGGTCTCTGGCACTATAAACTCGTTCTCATTAACCCTGCTTAATATATATGGTCCGAACACGGACGAGCCCAATTTTTTCAGAAAGGTTTTTGATCTGCTTCCAGACGACAGTGACTCAAACATAATAATAGCCGGGGATTTTAATTGCTATCTAGATCCTTTCTTAGATAGATTATCTACACGACCAGCACCTGAAATTGCATCTGTAAAGCTTCTAAATAATCTTTTGAAAACTAGGAGTCTAGTAGATATTTGGAGGATTCAGCATCCTACAAGCAAAGAGTATTCATTCTACTCAAATGTTCACAAATCCTACAGTAGGATTGATTATTTCTTGACTAGCTCTAACCTTATTTCTCAAATCACTAATTCCAAATATCATAATATTTTGATCTCTGACCACAGCCCCTTAGTAATATCATTAAATATTTCCCTCCCAAAACAGACTTATTCTTGGCGTTTTAACCCAAACCTTCTAAGCGATGACAACTTTGTTAACAATATAACCTCTAAATTGAAAGACTTTATAGAATTAAATGATAATGGTGAAGTGTCTGACTTGACCCTATGGGAAACATTAAAAGTCGTTTTGCGTGGTGATATAATCTCCTACACCTCAGCCATTAAAAAGGAGAGAGAGAGGAGACTGCTTGAAATTGGCAACGCTCTTCCTAGTTTGGAAAGAATTTACCAAAATTCTAAATCACCGGAGCACTACAAAGAGATATTGAAGCTTAAATATGAATACAATGATATTATGAGTGGCCAAGTTAAGAACTTACTTTTGAAATTAAGGCAGAAACACTTTGAGCTTGGGGATAAACCCGGTAAACTATTATCGCAACAGCTTAGAGGTGCCCAGGCTTCAAGAGCAATTCGTGGTATTAAGTCGAAAACAGGCATTCTTCTAACCAATCCTGTTGACATAAACCGTCGTTTCAGGGAATTCTATTCTGAGCTTTACTCTTCCAAACACAATGTTTCGCAATCTAATCTGAATGATTTCTTTGACTCTATATCATTGCCCAAATTGAGTGACGCTGCTACGAAATGTCTTGATTCAGACTTTACGCTGCAGGAAGTCATCAATGCCATAAAGTCATTCCCATCAGGCAAGGCTGCTGGGCCCGATGGTTACTGCGCAGAATACTATAAGAGATTTTGTGATATTCTTGCACCACTTATGCTCAGAATGACGCATAATTCTAAAAGTAATGGAAAACTGCCAAAAACCCTTTATGAAGCAAACATTTCTTTAATTTTAAAAAAGGGCAGGGACGAAACTGACCCTGCAAATTTTAGGCCAATTGCACTTCAAAATTTTGATCGCAAAGTAATAACTAAAATCCTGGCTACTAGATTGAACAAATATTTGGCTTCTATCATACATCTTGACCAGACAGGGTTTATTCCCGGCAGACTCTCTTTTTCTAATGTCAGGCGGCTACTCAATACTATTTACTCTGATTTTAGTGGTATCAAAGGAGCTTCTATTTTGTCCCTCGACGCACATAAAGCTTTTGATCAGGTCGAGTGGCCTTATATGTTTGAGTCACTGCGCAGGTTTGGATTCGGGGAAACTTTTATCTCTTGGGTGAAACTGATATATGTAGAACCGTGCTGTTCTGTTTTGACGAATGGTGATCGGTCAGCCCCTTTTATTTTGCAACGCTCGGTTCAGCAAGGCTGTCCATTGTCTCCGGCGCTCTTTGCTATTGCACTGGAGACGCTCGCTGTTACAATAAGAGAGCACCCACAGGTGAAGGGGCTTCAGGTTGGAGGAGTGGAAACGCTCATCAGTTTATATGCTGATGACATAATATTGTATTTATACAATGCTGAAAAATCAGTTCCCCCTCTTCTTGAGTTGATAGAGTCTTTTGGTAGGATATCAGGGTACACGATTAACTGGTCAAAGAGTGAGTTTGTGCCTCTTTCTAATACTTATTCACCAGGTTTTTTTACAAAGTATTCCATTCAAAATAGTTAATGATCATTTCACCTACCTTGGTTTGACTATACCTAAGGATCCAAAACTAATATTTAAATTAAATTTCGCAGAATTTATTTCAAAATTAAAACAAAATATTGAATGCTGGAAAATTCTTCCCTTATCAATGATTGGACGCATAAACTCAATTAAAATGATCTCCCTTCCCAAGTTTTTATACTTATGTCAAAATCTCCCCATTTATCTCACTGCAGCCTTTTTTAAAGACTTGGACTCCATTATTTTGTCTTACATTTGGAATGGCAAAAATGCCAGAATTTCGAAGGCACACTTGCAGAAGTCTAGGTTAGAGGGAGGGTTGGACTTGCCTGTATTTAAGCACTATTACTGGGCTGCCAATGTTAGGGCATTAGTGTTCTGGCAGCAGGGATCCCTAGATAATCAGATGCTTACAGCCCCTTTGTGGCTTAAGATGGAGGCCAACTCTGTGAATAATTCTTCATTGCCAGCCATATTATTTTCCAAGTTCGAAAAGCCAGAGTCCTATAAGAATTTATGCTTTGTGGTAAAACAGTCAGTAAGAATTTTAAACCAGGTTAGGTGCTTTCTAAAACTACCAAATACATCAGTACAAACACCTATATGCTTTAACCATTGTTTTCTGCCTCCCTGGCATGACATATCATACCATGACTGGAGAAAGAAGGGCTTGGTCTCAGTTAGCAATCTGTACATTGACGGTAAATTTGCATCATTCAACCAACTGAAAGGAAAATATAATCTCTCTAATTCCCATTTGTTTCGGTATTTGCAGGTTAGGCATTACACCCAATCAAAAATTGAAGATTTTCAAAATCTACCCCTGGAGCATGAAATTTATGATATTTGTAAAAGCCCTCCTTTCTCCAAGCGTCTTATTTCGAGAATTGTACGTCTATTTGATGACTGTATTGCTGCGCACACTGTGAAAACTAGGGATACTTGGAAAGAAGAGTTAGGTGTGGAAATATCTGAATCCATGTGGAACACCCGTTTGTCTAATATTCATTCCTGCTCTATAAACAGTAGACACCAGTTAATTCAATTTAAGATTGTCCATCGCTTACATTACTCCAAAGTCAGATTACATAGAATATATCCATCAGTCTCCCCAGTGTGTGACAGATGTAATATGTCTGAGGGTACACTGTCCCATGCTTTTTGGACCTGCTCTTCATTGGTAAATTTTTGGTCTAAAATATTTGACTGGTACTCCAAAGCATATCAGAGACCCCTTCAGCCCGAGCCTGGACTTGCTATTTTTGGCTGCTCACAAATAACAAGGACAATTCCAACTATAATGCGGCAACCATTGGAACTGGGATTGATAGTTGCCAAGAGACTGATATTGAAGGAATGGAAGTCTTCCACTCCTCCTTCCTTTCAGGTATGGATCACTGACATGCTATCCATAATACAAATGGAGAAACTCCGCACCAGTCAAATGGACACATTTTTCCGTTCTTGGAACCCTTTCTTAACTCATTTTGAAAAAGCTAAAATACAGTAAATTAATTGTGTTCCTGTATTAACGACCTTTCCTCCTACTGCTGTACTAATTAAGACTGTAAACAACTGGCAATAGCTGTATCTGAGCCTTGTTTGTTTGTTTGTCTGTTTGTCTGTTTAATTTGAAAATGTAAATAAAATATAAAAAAAAAAAAAAAAAAAAAAGAAATATGGCATACATACAGATAAACACAGGTATGAAAAATAACAACTGAAATAATAAAGTGCACACATAAAAGAAACCCTTTTCAGTTATATGAGCTCAATTGTTCTTTGATGACAAGAGTTCAGAGATGGTTTCCGTTTGTCCTTCCACCATGAAGAAGGAACCCAGGGCAATCCGTCTAAGTTCAGAGTCTCGATCCTGTAGCTCGCCACCCAGCCAACTGAACTGGGAATCTCTAAACCTTGGAAGTCTGGGATCTGAAGAGTCAATGTGATTCAATATCCCACTGTGGACTGGACCTCCCCTGCGTAGCGTTTCTCAAATCTCCACCTCCTCCACCTGTAGATAAGGCCAAGTCATTTCTCTCAATTACTATTCAGTAATAAAATCAATTGCTTAGGCTACAATGAAAATAAAATTAGGTCATATTTCAGTTAACCCATACTGAAATATCCAAATCTCTATTCAGGTTGTACAACCGTTCTTAAATTTCTTCTCTTAGGTATCAAAAATATATAAATCCCTTTCAGGTATCAAAAGCACATTTATATTAATAGGCAACCTTTATACAAAAAATACACTTCTAATTCAAGTTGTAGGGAACCTTAGTAACATTAACACTATCCTAAATATAATTGCATGAATTGTATTATTTTCCCATAACTTAAGCTACAGTGTTGTAATCTAGAGGCATTAAGACATGCGTGCTTATTTATCCCTCCCTGCACCGGTAACGGTAGAAAGAATGCACTAAAAATTAGCCTCTTTAAGTTAGCTACTTCACCATAAACTCCAGTTAAACAATTAAACTCACAATTTGTACTAACTAGGGACGTGAGGAGACGTAAATCTAGCGATCTAACGTAGCCTAGTTGATAGCTGATTGGTCAGCTCACGGACCCAAGTTCACCCATTGGCTTATTTACTTTAAAGCTTGAAAAACACTTATTTGTTTGTTAGCTTTGATGGGCTTGTAAATAAGCCAATGGGTGAACTTGGGTCCGTGAGCTGACCAATCAGCTATCAACTATGCTACGTTAGATCGCTAGATTTACGCTTACGTCTCCACGTCCCTTTTGGCGCCTGCATCGGAACGTAGGAGCCTGCCGTTATTCACTCAGTAAGATAAAAAGAATGACAATTAGTGAAATAAATCAATTCTACATACTAAATACTATCTAATACTGGCTATGTCTTGTTGTAAATAGAGCGAAAGAGAGCTGTGCCTGAATCCACTGTCGTCACTGTCGCCTTGAGTTCGCTAGCATCCATGCTAATCGTTGCTATTAGCACAAAGCTTTCTACTGTTACCAGTGCAGGGAGGGATAAATAAGCACGCATGTCTTAATGCCTCTAGATTACAACACTGTAGCTTAAGTTATGGGAAAATAATACCATTTGAGAGATGTTTACATGCAATTCATGTAATTATATTTAGGATAGTGTTGATGTTACTAAGGTTCCATACAGCTTGAATTAGAAATGTATTTTTTGTATATAGGTTGCCTATTAATATAAATGAGCTTGTGATACCTGAAAGGGATTTATATACTTTTGATACCTAAGAGAAGAAATTTAAGAACGGTTGTACAACCTGAATAGAGATTTAGATATTTCAATATGGGTTAACTGAAATATGACCTAATTTTATTTTCATTGTAGCCTAAGCAATTGATTTTATTACTGAATAGTAATTGAGAGAAATGACTTGGCCTTATCTACAGGTGGAGGAGGTGGAGATTTGAGAAACGCTATGCAGGGGAGGTCCAGTCCACAGTGGGATATTGACCTCGACATCGACTCTTCAGATCCCAGAGACTTCCAGGGTTTAGAGATTCCCAGTTCAGTTGGCTGAATAAGATGGTAATAGTGGGGTAACAGTGTGATAATAAAGAGGTAATATATAGTTAATAACATGTAATTACCATGGTAATAACTGGGTAATACATTACAGTAATAAGATGTAATACTGGGGTAATAAGGTGATAAGAAGGTAACAGATGTAATAACATGCAATTACCAATGTAATAACTGGGAAAGGGTTCAATGATAACCATGTTTATCTGGGTAATGGTAATACAGTTATATTAATATTGTAATAACATGATAATAATGGGGTAATATATATTGATGTTTTCACAGTATTATAGGCTACTATCAGCGTAATACCTTCCAAATTAGATAAATCCTCTTGGAATTTAAAATTGGTAATTACCAAGTTATAATGCTGAAATTCATCCACCCTTTATGTTCCAAATATTTCCCTTTTGTTTCAATGTAATACTTTACAAATTATATGTTTAATCTTGTGACTTCTTACCTGGAAACACGTTTGGTAGTTTCTGCGTAACAACCATGAATCAGTGGTGCAAAATGCCATACTGCCTGTTTCTATTTTATTACATGGTAATATTAGAATAACAGAGGTGCAGAGATTACCTGGAAATGTTTCTGGTAGTTTCCAGGTAATCTCTGCACTTCTGTTATTCTAATATTACCATGAAATGTGTCTTGTACTGTATGCATGTAACCCTGTGCAATCTGACTAGCAGCTAAACACCTTCCACCATCAAGCACTGGAGACTGGGATCGTCATAACTCAGTTTATTTGACTTAGAAAGGGTGAAACCGGGAAATGAAACACAATGACCAGTTACTTACATATTGATGAGTCACAAACATTATACAATGATATTTGTAAAAATTAGGGCTGTCAATCGATTAAAAAATGTAATCTAATTAATTACATACTCTGTGATTAATTAATTGAAATTAATCGCATACATAATTAACAGTGCCTGAACCGATACTTTTTAAGAAAGTAAAAAAAGAAAAAAAAAACAGTTGGTGACATTAAAGAACGGCTTGTTTATTGCTAAGGCCATATGGTCAAAATTAAATGATTTAATGATAATGTATAACAATAACAATAACTTATTTCACTAGTAAATTGCTGTTGAACGACAAAAACAACCACCAGATGGGAAAAGGACATTTACAATAACTTCAAATGCACCACGAGGCTGTAGTTTACCAGTTTCATTGAACGCACCAAAAACAACCACCAGATGGGAAAAGGACATTTACAATAACTTCAAATGCACCACGAGGCTGTAGTTTACCAGTTTCATTGAACGCACCGTCTGTGTTGTTTTTCCGACGGCAGCTGCAGATTGTTACATAACAGTGTTGAATCCTCTACAGTAAAACTTTACACCGTTTAGCGTTAGCTGTCAGCATTTTAACCGTTTTTAATCCAGCTACTAGCTAGCGGTAGGCTAACGTTAGCTGCTGTCGAGTATAGTGTTAACTAGCGTAACGTGCAGCGGTGTTTGTGTTGCCTGTATTGTCTGTTTCAGAGCATCAGAGAGAAGCGCAGACATATCAGTTGCACCAGATTTCGGTAACCAGGGTTGGCAGGAAGAAGATTTTTACAAGTAAATGTTTCAATTGA